>NC_088301.1:1894168-2074168 GCF_032854445.1 Liolophura sinensis | reverse complement strand
CATATCCGTCTACAGGGCGATAACCTGGTTTGCGTCCCGTATCCGTCTACAGGGCGATAACCTGGTTTTCGTCCCGCATCCGTCTACAGGGTGATAAGCTGGTTTGCGTCCCGTATCCGTCTACAGGATGATAACCTGGTCTGTTTCCCGCATCAGTCTACAGGGCGATAACCTGGTTTGTGTCCCGTATCCGCCTACAGGGCGATAACCTGGTTTTTGTCCCACATCCATCTACAGGGCGATAACCTGGTTTGTGTCTCGCATCCGTCTACAGGGCGATAACCTGGTTTGCGTCCCGCAACCGCCTACAGGGCGATAAGATCTGTAAATCATTTCTGCTGTTACGCTGCAGGAATTGTGACGTACCCTGTTGCTTTACCAGCACAAAAATGTAGAAACAAGACCAAGAGAGTACATTGCTTATACCGACTTCTTTTAGAAATGTTCTGTTTCCCATTCTGCTATAAGCTCAGAACAACATACCTCATTCATACAGGTACATAACGATGATAATCACAAATGTTTGTTATCAGTTGATGGACGTGGAAGGCCCATGAGAGATTATTATTCTGTGTTAATCCCCCGACAACGCCGTTCTGTTCCTTTATTTCATCTATTCAAGACGCTTTAACAAAGAAAGTTATATGAACGGTATAAAACTGTTCACATCACATGACTACAGGAATAACACCCTCAGCCTCAAAGTATTATCTTGGCTTCCCCGTCGTTAATTAACACGCCAATCATAGCTTCCTGACTTAACATCATGTTTATAATATGCCATAAACAAATGAAGTCAGTCGGAAAGTACATGCCCATAAGTCTGTATGAAGCTGTGACCAAAGATGTCAACTACACAGAAAAAATGCGAAGTCATACACAATAATAATACAACAATATTCAAGGGAGTTAAGTGTTGGGTAATATGTCACAAAATCATAAACAAAGACTACGCTCCCTTAACCTAACAAACAAATGCAATTTTACTTATGAAGATGGTTAAACAAAAAAAAAAATGCAATACAAGAAGCTTACAATGATGTTGTAATTTCACAGAGTTGTCTTTTCCTATTAAAAACATCTAGATGCCAGTATCATAATAAATACAATTTCAGCAACGAGCGATTGAATACCAGTTACAGGACAGGAATGAGATATCAGCACGAAGGGTTGTTCCACCACTCACTGTAATACAAACCGTTGTTTTTAAGTACACATTCTCAGTCAGAAAATACAGAATAATGCTATCATATTAAAGGTGATTTGAGAAGCAAAATATGTCTCAATTACCTGAACTATAAAAGTATGGCGAAAAGTTTCCACACACTCATTAACATAATTAGTATAAAGCCAATTGCCCAGGCCATCTGAGTGAAACTAGGACTTGTGTGGAGATCATTAAGAACAGAAACTCAGGTTACAAACAAAACACTGTGTGTACGTCATAACTGAAGACCTCCAATCAATGACTGTTGAAGGCTTGAGCTCCGATGCTCCTATATTACGGGAAAATAGGTACACTCTAGTCTGAAAGTGATGAGGGCAATCACATTAATATGTGCTAAATATATTGTATGGTATATACATGAATTTTGATTTCTTCACTTCTATTTTATTTAAATGCAGTGAGCTATTAAAACTAGCAAGGAGAATTGTGGAACCAGCTCTGTCCCATGATGAAATGAATATAGCTAACATATATAGCATGATTCATTAGGTACAATTTCCTACCACACATCTGAATGATGAACGGAAATGACACTCCACTGCAGTGAACCCATCACCAAAGCCAACGAAGTCCTCGTAAAACGAGATATGACCTGGAGGATGACAATAACTTATATAAAGCTAAAATATTTCTAGCTTTTAGCATATCAACCGATGACAAATATGGGATTGCGTACATGTATTAACTTACATGCGCAAACAAACAGAAACATTACAGATACATGTATACATAAAGTTATATATATATATATATATATATATGTATGATTTCATTTTTACAATTCATGAATAAACAGAGTAAGGAAAGGTGAAGATAAACCTCATAATTTTAGCCTCCCAATAAAAAATGTTATGAGGGGAAAACATGTTCACATGAACATTATAGCATTATAAGATATAACAATATTTTCCTGGTTATTCTTGATGACTGTCACAGACTCAACTGAAGCAGAACTTAACTTACTTTTGAGACAGTCCTGTTCAATAAAATGTTTTCTAAAATAGAAATTACACCTGTTCTTATAAAATCCCCACAATGACTGAACATTTATTTAGACTTCAATCAGCATTAACAATATCAATACACTTCAACATCAGCATTACACATGTTCAACAAGAATTCATCTAGTCATAGTTCTGGTCAGTGTCAATCCTTCTTCTTATCCGCTTTGGAATCTGAGTTGTCTCCCCCTGCTACTTCCAGTTTCTCCGGATTATCCTCGTACCTGTTTAGGAGTAACATATGCATGAGCTTCACATTCTGGACACTATTATCTGCTAAAATATCATCAGTGCTCTTCAAGCGAAGGTGGTTTAATAGGAAAGCCAATAGATAAGGGAGGTAACTTTTGTTAACACTAACAAAGAGATGTTGAAATAGATTAAATTTCAAGTTGAATATGATTTAAAAATAATATATATATGTATATATATAAACAATATTACAATTTTCAATGCAGCTTTGCTTACGAACGTGTATTTTATGCTTAACTTAAACATTAATTACCTTTTCATAAAGGGTATGAAAACCTTCAAACAATGCATGTTCATGTAGAATATGGTACTCATTCATTTCAGCAATATTTAACATATGCTCTAACATAATCTAGTATTATGAATATCAAATAATTCTACCAAATTGTTTAATGTAAAATACACGCATACATCTGACACAAGATCAGCAAGGCTCACCCGAACATTTCTTTAAGTTCCCCTCTCACTAGTGCTACAAACAGCGGCACACCTATGCATGCTGGCACGAGGTACAACAAGGCAGGCTGAAAACAGAAAGTATACATGTCAACACTAGAACAGCAACACAAACATCCATGTTATGATCTCTGTGGCACATCACCAAAGCAGTATTAAATCAATGTTTAATTTGACTACACATTTACTCATGTGAACATGTTATATTAATTAATGCATTACTGCGATCACTTTCTGCACCAATTTAATTTCTGTGCCCTTGTGCAACGCCCTAGAAATATACAGGTGCCTCTTTAAAGAGGCTATACCGTAGATTTTTGACAAAAAGCAATCCGCTCAAACCTTCTTACATTTTCGCTATTATTTTAGAATAGCCCAAATAATTACCTGTCACAAAATATCAGCCTCTTCAGCCCATGTGCTAAAGTTCAAAACTGGCATGGTAAGTTCCGAAAATTTATAATGTGGGCTGCATTATAACTTTTTCAAATTGGAGAATCATTGTAACAATATACAATAGTACAGATACAAGTCTGATATTACTATAAAGCAATAATTTGAGCTATTCTTCTTAAATACAGAAAATCTGATCTGACTGGGGAGTCTGAATACTTTGTCAAAACTCTCTGGTATAGCCCCTTCAAATTTGAAATTTGCTCATGGATGGCATGAGATTCTTAACCAAAAAGCTTCACTGTAATCCACCTACAATGGCTACATGTATACTGATTTCATCTGTGTTTACGCCCTACTCAAGAATACTTCACTTATATCACGGCGGCCAGCATTATGGTGGGAGGAAACCAGGTAAAGCCTGGAGGAAACACACAACCATCCGCAGGTTCCTGACAAGACTTTCCCCACATATGGCTGGAGAGGAAGCCAACATAAACTAGACTTGAACTCACAGTGACCTCATTGGTGAGAGGCTCCTTTGTCACTGTGCCGTGCTGGTGTGTTAACCATGGAGGCCCCCGTTACATGTACATTATACTACAAACACAGAGATGTTTTCTTACCTGGGCATGCTTGAAGTAGTGCATGACAAAGATTGTGGCCACAAGACCAAGGAAGTAGGCAAGGAAACTGGCGTAGAAATATGTTTTGGAGTTCTTCTTTAAGCTGTAACAAATGAACATTATCATCATATGACATTACTTTGTTTCATGTCTGTTTTCCCATTCAGGCCACTGTCAGAAATACTGACAATATGTTTTGGAGTTCTTCTTTAAGCTATAACAAATAAACATTATCATCATATGATATTACTTTGTTTCATGTCTGTTTTCCCATTCAGGCCACTGTCAGAAATACAGACAATATGTTTTGGAGTTCTTCTTTAAGCTATAACAAATGAACATTATCATCATACGATATTACTTTGTTTCATGTCTGTTTTCCCATTCAGGCCACTGTCAGAAATACAGACAATATGTTTTGGAGTTCTTCTTTAAGCTGTAACAAATGAACATTATCATCATACGATATTACTTTGTTTCATGTCTGTTTTCCCATTCAGGCCACTGTCAGAAATACAGACAATATAGAGACCTCCTGCATAACCTGGGTGTTACAGGTTTATTTATTATTCTTATTTGATTCATATTATACTTCATACCCAAAGATATTTCATTTTAATAAATGATGGCACTTAAGCTTACAGATACAGTTAGGGAAACCAGAGAGTTTGTAGGGGAAAAACATTGCCCCACACATCACCAGGTACCTGCTAAATCTCCTCACATAAAACTGCCAGAACATTTGGTGTCAGCAATGACATGACTGTAATACAGGACTCATGTAGATTTAAGCTGCAAGTGTTTCAATTATTCAAACACATTCTGAGTAATATGCACTCTTACTTTTTCAAAAAAAAAAGAAAGAAAAAATTTAAAAAGATCCAAAGTAAGAAAATCATGTTTCAGGCAATTTTAAAATTTAAACCTTGGAAATAATCATCTATTTCCTACATAAAAAAAACAAAGAGACTGGTCTGTCCATAAGAAATAGAGAAATTGTCTCACAAACCTGACATCAAACCTAAGGAGTAGAGCAATGAAGATTCCAGGAATCACTATATCTCCCAGACCTAGCATGGCAAAGTTGTCTGCCCCTAGTCCCTTCTCCAGCAGATCTTGAGGGAAGACCACTGTGAACAGATGCCATGGTGGACACTGTAAACTTAACAGTCACATGTTAGCTGCAACATCAAATAATGAAGCGCAACCTCACTGGCACACAGAATGTTCAAAAATCATGCCGCATGTGCGTGTTTTAAATACTGAAAGAATGTAGAGAGGAAGACATGACATGTAAACAGTAATCACTGTTGCAACAAGCAAGCTGAAGACCAGTGTAGCAGCTGACAGTTCAATTATGACTATGCTAACGGAGCCTATTTCATCACACCTATGTTGATGTGTAATTAACAGCTGTTGTGACAAGATGTTACGTTGGCACACTGACAGACTTAACAATAACAAACTTTAGTGCCTGATGACTGCCATTATTTGTGCAGCACCAAAACAATTTTTGATGGCTAACATAGTTGACATCAACTTTTGCACTCCCCCATGATATTTAAACAAGTCATATCTGTATCAGGTGTGTGCAAATGAGATTTTTGTTGTATCGGTCCTAATCAAAAGGGTAACTAACCAATCACACAGCAAACTACACTGCGGGAAAATTGAGTGATCTATAATGAATAAAAAAACATTTATGTCTTTATAAAAAAAAAACCTTTAACTGCATTAAAAAAAAACATTTTTATGAATTTCTACACCATAGACTTTCTATATAAATCAAATTTCTATTTCTAATCTCTGCATTAAAAACAAACAGACATAGGGCTTAAGAAGTTAAAAAGTAACACGACTCGGACAACTTACATTTGATAGGTGCCTCAAATGACTTAGCTACTGTGACCATTACATTAGTCCCGAACACCTGGAAAACATGATCATCCAAAAAATCAAATAACAGTGATATTAGAGATTCAAGTCACAATTCCCATCACACTGTATAAAATGTAAGTAATCACATCTTCTGACTTTATGTTTCCAAGAAAATCCAAACAAACTTAAAGAATTTGCATTTACGGATCAACTACAAGTAGCACAAGTACATGTATGTACACAGCAATCCAAATAGTTGGCATAATTTAGACATAAAACAGCTTCTAGTGTACAATGTACTAACCCAAAATATATCGTAGATGAAGAGACCACCCAGCAGTATACAGCCTGTGCTGACACGGTTCAATGACAACAGCTCAATTCCATTCACAGCAAAGGCCAGTCCAAATAGATTGTTAGCAATCCAGTGCTGAAAGAAGAACATGCATTGGCTGTACTCAAGAACAATTTAACGGATCAATTAGTGGTGGATGGGTTAACGAGGAAGCAAGCATGCCTATTAGATGTAACCATGTGTGATTAAAACACATGACCTCAGGATCACTGGTCTGTAGTCTCCAGTAAGGAATACCTCACACCACTGAGCCAGAGAAAGTCAGTAAATACTTCAAAATACCCACACAACCTATACAATCTCCCAATTTTTAATTTTTTACCTTCTAACAATTACACTGAAGTGATGGTGCAGTAACAACATGGGTCAGAATTCCACCAAAATTAGCAATTTGATTTCCAATAATGAAATATTAGACAAAAAATAGAGACACTTTTTCAATTACATTACTTATTTGTTTGACTGGGTTTGGACACCATACTAAGATAAAACTCTGCTGTATCACAGCTATGTACGAAGTTGACTGACTGGTATCTTTCCACTTCTTTGATGATGCTTTCTGGTTGGTGAAAGCCGGTAGGCCAGCAACAGCCCACCACCATTTGTTACATACCTGACAATTAAACCTCCTGGCTTAAAGCATGTACAGTCAAGGTCAAAGGTTAAAGGAGCAAGATCTGAATGCACAACCTGATTGGTCAAGGGATTAACAGTCTCAACTAGACAGCGCTTCAAACACCTGAGCCAGGGATGCTGGCCCCTGTACAAAGTGAAAGTCAACTTTGTGGAAGTTGAGAAATAGACTTAGAGGAAAATCAACAAGTCTACGTCTTATTATTTTGGTGTCTTTAAAGTGGTTTGATCTAAGTATTGCCCAGCTAGGTGCACAAAATAGGCAGTTGTCTACACACATTACAACTGGGGAGAAATTATGCTTAGCCTACCATTCATAAATCTACTGTAAATCTTCAACCTTTTTCACCTCTAAAGCCCTTTTTTCAGTGTAATTTATGTACACAATTATTATGAAAATGATGCCAAAAATGATTTGCTTGTATCACTAAAGATGCAAGCTTCGTAAAAGTGTGCAAATTATGTCTCTACACCCCATAGTTCTCTCACGGTGTTTCGAGGCATTGGTTGTAGTGGCAGTCGAAAAGGTTGAAGAATAAGGGTAATATTACATATACTAAAACACACACAGAGAACAAGGTAAGAATGAGCAGCATGGTGAGTCACATGTTAGATGTGTTAGAAGCCTGTGTCAGAATACAAGGCTTTAGACACCTAACAGCATGGCGAGTCACATGTTAGATGTGTTAGAAGACTGTGTCAGAATACAAGGTTTTAGACACCAAACAGCATGGCGAGTCACATGTTAGATGCGTTAGAAGACTGTGTCACAATACAAGGCTTTAGACACCTAACAGCATGGTGAGTCACATGTTAGATGTGTTAGAAGCCTGTGTCAGAATACAAGGCTTTAGACACCTAACAGCACGGTGAGTCACATGTTAGATGTGTTAGAAGCCTGTGTCAGAATACAAGGCTTTAGACACCTAACAGCACGGTGAGTCACATGTTAGATGTGTTAGAAGCCCGTGTCAGAATACAAGGCTTTAGACACCTAACAGCACGGTGAGTCACATGTTAGATGAGTTAGAAGCCCGTGTCAGAATACAAGGCTTTAGACACCTAACAGCATGGTGAGTCACATGTTAGATGTGTTAGAAGCCCGTGTCAGAATACAAGGCTTTAGACACCTAACAGCATGGCGAGTCACATGTTAGATGTGTCAGAAGCCTGTGTCAGAATACAAGGCTTTAGACACCTAACAGCATGGTGAGTCACATGTTAGATGTGTCAGAAGCCTGTGTCACAATACAAGGCTTTAGACACCTAACAGCACGGTGAGTCACATGTTAGATGTGTTAGAAGCCTGTGTCACAATACAAGGCTTTAGACACCTAACAGCATGGTGAGTCACATGTTAGATGTGTTAGAAGCCTGTGTCACAATACAAGGCTTTATACACCTAACAGCACGGTGAGTCACATGTTAGATGTGTTAGAAGCCTGTGTCAGAATACAAGGCTTTAGACACCTAACAGCACGGTGAGTCACATGTTAGATGTGTTAGAAGACTGTGTCACAATACAAGGCTTTAGACACCTAACAGCATGGTGAGTCACATGTTAGATGTGTTAGAAGCCTGTGTCAGAATACAAGGCTTTATATACCTAACAGCACGGTGAGTCACATGTTAGATGTGTTAGAAGCCTGTGTCACAATACAAGGCTTTATACACCTAACAGCACGGAGAGTCACATGTTAGATGTGTTAGAAGCCTGTGTCAGAATACAAGGCTTTATACACCTAACAGCACGGTGAGTCACATGTTAGATGTGTTAGAGGACTGTGTCACAATACAAGGCTTTATACACCTAACAGCACGGTGAGTCACATGTTAGATGTGTTAGAAGCCTGTGTCAGAATACAAGGCTTTAGACACCTAACAGCATGGTGAGTCACATGTTAGATGTGTTAGAAGCCTGTGTCAGAATACAAGGCTTTAGACACCTAAACCCTAATACAACAGCATGCAACCTTTCTCATACACAAGTGTCTGCCTCAGCTGTTGCCTTTAATACCTTCTTATAAAGGTACCAGCCTCCAACAACAGAACACATGGCCAGGCACACTAGATCCTTTCTGTCAAACTCGTAATTCATCAGCTCTGCAAGAACAAACAAAACTGGGCATATACACAATGTTCCCAGAGAAAAATATGTCATTACCCACACCAAAAAAATATGCTAACTAGAAGCCACTTTGAGATCACAACCTCCATCATAATTAGTGCCAGTTCCCGCACTACAGACAAAGGGGCATTACTCTGCTCCTCCATCTTACCTCCCCTCAAAATTTAACTGAATTTAGCTGCATAAAACTTTCCATCCCAATTTATGCATAAACTTTTTTGTACAGTTACTGAGAGACAGTTGGGAGAGAAAAGCAGACAAATAAATGCCATCAAACTCAACCTCCTGGGTTGGCAAAAAAAAGAACACTGTCAGAACATTATGCAGGCAACAATTAATAAAATTAATAATAATTACAGATTTTGCCATATCACAACTGAATAAAAAAAAATTATTAATCAAAATGCTTGAACAAAACTCAAAACATCTGCTGGTTGTTAGCCTGTTCATACGTCTTAACAAACATGCACATCCTCAAACAGTATAACCCTAGGGGCTGAAAATGTGTCCACAGGAGCAATTTGGGGTTAGGAACACCACATGATACATGGCAACACAGTAGGCATTTGGGACATACGCATGTAACAAAATGTGTCCACAGGAGCAATTTGGGGATAGGAACACCACATGATACATGGCAACACAGTAGGCATTTGGGACATACGCATGTAACAAAATGTGTCCACAGGAGCAATTTGGGGATAGGAACACCACATGATACATGGCAACACAGTAGGCATTTGGGACATACACATGTAACAAAATGTGTCCACAGGAGCAATTTGGGGTTAGGAACACCACATGATACATGGCAACACTGTAGGCATTTGGGACATACACATGTAACAAAATGTGTCCACAGGAGCAATTTGGGGTTAGGAACACCACATGATACATGGCAACACTGTAGGCATTTGGGACATACACATGTAACAAAATGTGTCCACAGGAGCAATTTGGGGTTAGGAACACCACATGATACATGGCAACATAGTAGGCATTTGGGACATACACATGTAACAAAATGTGTCCACAGGAGCAATTTGGGGTTAGGAACACCACATGATACATGGCAACACTGTAGGCATTTGGGACATACACATGTAACAAAATGTGTCCACAGGAGCAATTTGGGGTTAGGAACACCACATCATACATGGCAACACAGTAGGTATTTGGGACATACGCATGTAACAAAATGTGTCCACAGGAGCAATTTGGGGTTAGGAACACCACATGATACATGGCAACACTGTAGGCATTTGGAACATACACATGTAACAAAATGTGTCCACAGGAGCCATTTGGGGTTAGGAACACCACATGATACATGGCAACACAGTAGGTATTTGGGGCATACACATGTAACAAAATGCATCCACATATTTGAGGTTAGGAACACCACATGATACATGGCAATACAGTAGGCATTTGGGATATGCGCATGTAACAAAATGTGTCCACAGGAGCAATTTGGGGTTACGAACACCACATGATACATGGCAACATAGTAGGCATTTGGGACATACACATGTAACAAAATGCGTCCACATATTTGGGGTTAGGAACACCACATGATACATGGCAACACAGTAGGCATTTGGGACATAAGCAAGTAACAAAATGTGTCCACAGGAGCAATTTGGGGTTAAGAACACCACATGATACATGGCAACTCTGTAGGCATTTGGGACACATGCATGTAACAAAATAAGTCCACAAGAGCAATTTGGGGTTTCGAACAACACATGATACATAGCAACACAGTAAGCATTTGGGACATACACATGTAACAAAATGTGTCCACAGGAGCAATTTGGGGTTAGGAACACCACATGATACATGGCAACACAGCAGGCATTAGGGACATACACCTGTAACAAAATAAAATACTTATTCTTCTATAAAGTACAAAAATTTTCCTTCAATGTCATTTGTCTCTCATCCTTTTTTCTTCCTTGATATAGGCAGCTACCTCTTCTATGCTTTCACACAAAAATGCCCTTACCTTCTTTCTTCTCTCCCTTCCCCTGAGTGAAGATCAAGTGATATTCTAGGTTAGGAAATGCTGATGGTATGATGCGACTCACTATTGGGCTGCAACACATTGTACACACATACATAAATAGTCTACAATACACTGACAGATATGTCTTTCAGAACGTCATTTACAATTTAACGGAACGTCATTTACATTTACAGAACTTCATTTACATTCTTTCAAAGCTGAGTAAACCTGTCACCTTTGATATATGGGAGCTTTACAGTCGCTTCCATGTGTAAAACACATAGAATTGTTTCACCGAATATACAGAATGTTCAATATCATATTTTTATTAACTAATAAAATATTTAGCCATTCATGTTGATTTCTGGGTTTAAAAACAGTTCCAGGCTTTTTAATTAGTTTCTGGGACCAGTTTTGTTATCGAATGATGCTTGTGTTTAAGCATGAAACAGACATGAAACGCAACTCTCATGGTGTCATGGGCAAGGAAACTATAAATACAGCCCTGTTAAGACATTACCACATTTCCTTTGGAAATAAAGTCAGCCACAGAGTTTTATTTCTCGTAGTTTTACTTTTAATTTACCAGTAGAGGTTACCTACTGGTAACAGTAGAGGTTACAAACCTCAACACAGTAGAAAGATCAACATATTCTTGCAATCCGGTGTAGCTTGCAACTTAGTCATAGGCGAAACTTTACTTCATTTCATGCGGACTAATACATGGACGACCTTTAGCCAATACAAAGGGCTTCTAACATGAATCTTGAACAAGATGTTTACCTGGTAATATGAGCTAGAGCTAGTACTCCTAGGAAGAAGAAATACACTGCCAACAGTAAGTTGATATACTCCTTGGAGAATATCTGTGAACAGAAGATACAATGCACAATTTCACATGCAATAATATGGATTCAGTGAGCTATTTACAAACAACACAGTAACAACACTCCAAGTCAATTAAAATCTTACTTCAGTTCTGCTGTGAAATTTACATCCGTATTTTCCATTTGTGTTGAAACAGAAGCTACTGTAATTCTTCAACCTTTTTGCACACTTGCAAGGTGTTTATTCCAGCATATTCTGAAGGCATTATTCTGTGTTGACTGATAAAATCATACTTTATGTGAAGCCTGAAGTTGGACAACCCAACCAATATAGTTTTGTCTCCAAAATCCAATTAAAAATGTGAATAAATTGCACTGAAAGTTGCTCTTATATGTGCGTAAAGGTTGAGGAATTAGGGTAGTACAATAACATACAATAATAATATCTGTCAAATCATGACCTCCTCATACACGTGTCCAGATATCTGGTTTTTAAGTGTAACACAGCAAGCTATGAACTAAAGACACTTTCCTAATCCAACAGAAACAGTTATTTAGCAAAATGTCCAGCCTAGCCCCTACGCACTGCCTGGTGAATTTTCTCATGTAATGACCCAAAATTCACAGATGAAAAGCTGATTACAGAGCTTTTGTTGGGCTGATCTGATTTGTTTGTATGTCAATGACATGAGGTCTGACCTGGAAGAAGACATAAAGCCCAAAAAGCGTACAACTGGCAATGATGGGGAACATGGCCGCATCTTTACTGGACATCGTCTCGGGCTGCTCTCCGGATTCCTGACAAACAAAAACATCACACAATCTTACTTTACATATAGGTATGACTAGTAATGCACAAAAGCTGTACGGTGCCTATCCACCTGCATCTCTGTCTTTATACCTCTAAGCCTATGGAGTAAGTCTTCAAGATACCAGGATGGGTGAACACTGGACAGTTAAAAAAAAAAAAAATATATATATATATATATATATATATATATATATATATATATATATATATATAAATACATAGCTAGTACAAATTTTTTGATCAAATACTTATTTAGTACCTATGTGAGCTTCTGACACACATACATTTGTGGCAGTTTAATGTTTCCATACATGTTCCTACTCACAGGCCCTGGGCCAGGCTGAAGAGCAGATTGATATACCAGATGAGTAATGGCTAGGTATTAAGACCTGATTTAAGATGGGTCAGTTACACATCATAGATGTAAATTTTTTTTATCTGTGGCCTTGATACATACAGACATCCAATGTTAGTTTGTATGTTACTGTCACTTATATGTAGCTGAGCCCTCCCAAATCTGGTCCATAGGCCTGCCTCCAAGCCCTTGCTCCTGCTGAACGGCACTTTTGGTCATTACACTGACTTACTTATTTGTCAGTGACCAGCATTGTGGTGAGGGGAAACTCACGCAGTTTGCTTGAACACCTTTTCACGTAACGCTGAAGATGAGGCCAGCATGAACTGCACTTTTGGTCATTACACTGACTTACTCATTTGTCAGTGACCAGCATTGTGGTGAGGGGAAACTCATGCAGTTTGTTTGAACACCTTTTCACATAGCGCTGAAGATGAGGCCAGCATGAACTGGACTTAGCTCACAGCGACTACACTGTTATGAGCACTCTTACAGACGCAATCAACTAGCTCCAGGTTTGCCCTGTTGTTGATGTGCGCAGTCATGTGTGGCCCTCTGTTGTTCTGTTCCCATTTGTTCTGTCTTCACGCAATGTGAAATAAAGCTAAGCTTTGGGCTAAAAAAAACCAGAAGTCCATATTCCCAACTTTGATAAACCTAATACATGTGGCCCTCATATATATTTTGCAACACAGATCACTTCTTCATTTCAGGTGACTTATGTAAAGTTTCCTGGGAATTTACGTGTATTCACAGGATTCACTGTCATTAAATGTCATTGGGGAATCTGAAAGTGGCCTTGAGACAAAGTTTTTAAGATTGCTATCACGTGGGTGAACTGATGTCCATTCACTGAAGAACCAGCTTTTCACAATGAGCATTGGAGAAGGGTCTCGCTGACTAATAATAGGCCAACCTAGTCTTTACAGCTGCCTGTAATTGATTAAGTGGCCCACATTACTTTAAGGGAGTTGTAAGGACTAGGGTTATAATAACGTGTTGATATCCACGTGCATTTTGACGCCATTTTTTTCCCACGGTCACATGCCTTTACTGATTTTTCATTGGTTAAAACTGAATGGGGAGATGTTCAATTTGCATACAAAGAAAAACAGCGTACATAAGACGTTTACCATTCTACACTCTGTGACATGTCACTGTCCTTTATATGACATTGTTGTGCTCTATAATTCGCGATTTATACTTTTTTTAAAAAGGATTTACTTAACTTGTTGTGAAATGCATTGGATTCAAACTTCCATCAGACAGCATGTTGGGTCCTTAGCCGTTTTCTTATACCACTACACCACTCAAGTTGATGTGCTAGAACATGGTTTTTAGATGCCTTTCAGACAGATGAAAATGTTAAGGGTTCAATAAGCATGTGCATGTGTCACAAGATTTTGTCACATGAACAACATCTGAAAAAGGTCATATCTGGCCAGCCTCATTCAGCGAAGCATGAATGGATTGACGTAAGTAGTGTTGTAGTAAGTTACACGTAAATATAACTCTAGTCTTTACAACAGCCTACTTTAATCATTTCCACAGCTGACCACACTTTCACCTGTCAATGTTCATGTACAGTACCGTATCAAAATCATCATCAACCGGTAATCATTGTCTATGGCCGAGAAAAAAAATCTTCGTAGGGAAAACAAAAAGACACAAAAACACGAATGTGGTATGTTTGAGAGATACTACAAGACAAATAGGAAAGTCAAGAGAATAACGACATAAATCGACCTCTCAGTCTAACATATGGACATGTGTTGTTGTTGTTGTTGTAATCCACGTTGCGAATGCCATACCTTCTGCTCTTTGTGGTGTCTCACGGAGCGAAATGATCCGTAAAAGATGGGGAGTAGGGCCATGATGACGAGACTGCTGTAAGCCACAGCCATCCCCTCAGGAGTGGCCGGAATCTTAGTCGTAACATTGGCCTGAGTTTCGTTCAAAGTCGCGTTTACAACGACTGGAGATTCTGCTGTCGATTCTGCCATGTTTACAAGTCAAGTTAGGAAGAAGCCGGGTCACGTGATAAAGCGGAAGCTCCGTCGAGGGTTGCGAGTGGGCGGCTATACGGTTTGCCACGTTGCACGTAGCCATTCAGGAGCAGGAAGTAGGGGGCGCTCATCGAGTAGAACAGAACTTAAATAAGTTTTCCCACAAAACAAAATAAAAAGGGAAGGGGGATGGAAAGCGGGTAGAAAAAAACGGTAGGCAGCAGAACTGACCTTGCCTGACCCATCATCTAATATTATTCAAGGTAAAAAACTAAAAGTAAGCTAGCCTATTGCTCCGACGATTAAAAAATTCTTTTCAGACACTGCAAATCGCAGCAGTTTGAACTTTGGCAGGAAACTTCTCGCGGATATTATTTTTTCCGGTTTTTAACTTGAAGGCTGTTCCAGGTCACTTAGTTTGGGAGTTATATTGGATTTCGAGCAAAACCTATGGGAATATTAACATCTTTCTCAGTGAATGTATGAAAAAATGCTTGCTGTTTAACGTTGTACCGACTTTTGTCTGGGGTTTTTGTCTGGCACCTCTTGATGATTTGTCTGGGGAGCTTATATTTCTCTAATACAAGGCACAGAAGATGTATGTAAATATGCATATATAACTTTCACAAGTTGGGGTGGGTGCCCGATTTCACAAGTTGGGGTGGGTGCCCGATTGAGACGCAGTCCAATTGTAGTCTAAAAGTTGGTAAAGTCTAAGCCTTTATATGTAATAATTCTACCATATAGGTCTATATAGACATATAGGCCTAGAGGCCTGATGGCCCATGCTCTCTCCGCGACTGACCATTAGAATCTATCTGCTACAGTTCTGTCAAAAGACACATGTAAGGTTTTCTGGCATAGGTAAAAACTAACGAATTTACAGGCAATTTGTGTGAGCTAAAAAGTTAGAATTGAGCCTCACCATTTCGCTGCCTCGCTTCCTGTTTATATAAGTAGGCTAC
Organism: Liolophura sinensis; assembly: GCF_032854445.1. Classification (NCBI taxonomy): domain Eukaryota; kingdom Metazoa; phylum Mollusca; class Polyplacophora; order Chitonida; family Chitonidae; genus Liolophura; species Liolophura sinensis. The sequence goes on along the minus strand of NC_088301.1, from coordinate 2,058,246 downwards.
CTCGCTGTCTGGCCGTCTATTTCAAAAGTCAAATTATACATAGCCATGCGTGGAGCCAGGTGACTCGATACCTCGCTGGGATTTGTTCTTAATTTGTTTCGCTACTGCACTACCTCGCTATACTTCGCCGCTTCACTTTGTATCAGAAAGGTTAGAAAAGAAGAATGCATTTGTCCCAAGCATTAATAGAAAACAAAGGTTGAAACGTTTTCATATATTACCAGAAAGAGCTGTTTTATGGACAGTGAAGATACAGTCAGTATAAAGCGCTTTGTACCCTGTGATTTATGCAGTGTCCAACTTTAATGATACCAAATGAACACATCTTTCATAGGTGAGCATATTCAACATCACAAAATACTCTTGACATCGAATTTTTCACGCAAAAGAGAGCATTGATCCAAAAGTTTGGCTGAAGTAGCGGCCTATACTCTTAAACGTATAGGCCTACCGGAGTTTAACATGTCTTACAGTGTCAGCTAACAATGGATTGTCTATTATTTTATCAGTAACTCCTGTCGGATGTCACGATTTCATCTCTGGCAATTGTTTTATTTTGCTATGATATATTTATGAAATTTTTTTATCCAGTATAGGTGATGCACAGATCTATATGTAAAAGAGCTGTCAAGTGAGGCAGACGCAATAGGTGTCAATATTGTCACAATGTGCTCCACTGAATTCAATTCACACATCAGACACACACAAGACATAAACAATAACGTCTACGCTTCGTCACTGGATAAAAGACACTGGTGTTCCGATATACATCATTGTCCCTTCGTTTATGCTTAGCTTGCGTCTTCAGACTGGCTTTTTATTGACATCCGGTGGCGAGTATTAACTGTGCTGCTGATGTTGAACACCACAAAACAGTCTTGATATCGAATTTTTTACGCAAAAGAAAGCATTGATTCCAAAGTTTTGCCTAAATTGTCACACACATTAGTTACTTATTACATTTCATGGAGACGAAGTACATGTAGGTGTGTATAGCGTATTGTGTATAGCTCTAATACCTTCAGCATTTATTACATTCAATCCCGTGCGCGTAAAACACCAATAAATAAATAAATAATAAGGTAAGATGGCCACTGAGCTACAGCTATGATATATCTGTGTATGTACTTGCGTGCTTTGTTCACATGAGGTTCGTGGTCAATATTTTTCATCTGACGTCAGCAGCCCGTCAGTTCCGAAGTAAATATATTAATCACGTATTACCTCTAAGCAGCAATGTGTGAATACATTGTGGTATAAAGACAACGTTGTGGTGTGAAGCTAAGAGATTGTCTTGTGAAGAGATTGTTGTGTGAAGAGATTATTGTGTGGGGAGATTGTATGACGAGATTGGGCGTGGAGACATTGTGTGACGAGGTTGTGGTGTAAAGACAAAGTTGGGATGTGAATAGATAGTGGTTTAAACGCTGTGGTGTTAATATTTATTCATTTATTTATTTGATTGGTGTTTTACGCCGTACTCAAGAATATTTCATTTATACGACGGCGGTCAGCATTGTGGTGGGAGGAAATCGGACACAGCCCGGGGGAAACCCACGACCATTCGCATGATGCTGGAGGACCCTCCCACGTACGGCCGGAGAGGCAGCCAGCATGAGCTGGACTTGAACTCACAACGACCACATTGGTGAGAGGCTCCTGGGTCATTACGCTGTGTGAATAGATTGTAGTGTAAAGACAACGTTGTGGTGTGAAGCTAAGAGATAGTCTATTGAAGAGATTGCAGTGTGAAGAAACTGTATGACGAGATTGTGGTGCTAAGAGGTTTTGTGACGAGATTGTATTGTGAAGAGGTTATATGAGAAGATTTTTGAGGCGATTATGGTGTGAAGAGATTATATGACGATATTGTGTGAAGACCTTGTTTGACGAGATTGGGTTGTGAAGTCATTGTATCGCGAGATTTTTGACGAGAATGTGCTGAGAAAAGGCTGTATGATGAGTGTTACGACCCAAACTGTCTGTATTATAAAGAGATGGCTTGTTCGAAATACACGACAGTTTAGCCGCACAAAAAAGTCACCAAAAACCAGCAGATTTTATTTTTCAACAATTTATAAGGTTTAACAAGAACAGATAACAAGACTTATACAAATACTAAAGTACTTAAGTTTAACAAGAAAGGTTAGCAGTATCTATACAAATACTAAAGTACTTACATGTACAACGGTGTCAAGTCCAAACGGACGCATATACTCCACAATGCTTTAAAAAAATGCACTTTCAATATTCACAAGAGGGAAAGTCCATAGTAAAACTGAGTGTATGACGAAATATGCGCAAAATCCCATAGACAGGGTCCGTGTACTAATAAGCGCTGTGTACACAACAGCACAAATTAAATATACAAGTTCAGACTGAACAAGTGCTCGGTGGAGATATGATATAACAAAGCCAGAGGCTATAAAGACACCAAAATTCAGCACAAAAGGCCTACTAAAGTAACACACAGCGAAAGCATCCAAAACCCTCAATAATTCTCCGTTCTTCTCCCCTTTTGACCTGCTTTCATAGGTCTTATATAGACCGGTGGAATTTTCTAGAATAAGAAAGATCTTGAACACTTGTAAACAAACAGGCCCCGAACTGAGCCTATTCTGGAACATTCTAAGGTAGAGGCAGACAGCAGGCCCTGAACTCAGCATATGTAAACAGTGACAAGATAAATTTAGAAGCTGACGGCAGTTGTTCACATAACATGAGATTGTGGTGTGACGAGACTGTGGTGTGAAGGGGTTGTATGACGAGACGGTGATGTGAAGAGATTGTATGAGGAGATTGTGGTGTGAAGAGGTTGTGTGACGAGGTTTTATGACGTGACGGGGTTGTAAAGATATTGGGTGGAGAGATTGTGGTGTGAAGAGGTTGTATGACGAGGCGGTGTTGTGAAGAGATTGTATGAGGAGATTGTGGTGTGAATAGATTGTATGACGAGATTGTAGCGTGAATAGATTGTATGACGAGATAGAGGTGTGATGAGATTGTACGACGAGATTGTAGTGTGAATAGATTGTATGACGAGATAGAGGTGTGATGAGATTGTACGACGAGATTGTAGTGTGAATAGATTGTATGACGAGATTGTGGTGTGAACAGAGTGTATGACGTGATTGTGGTGTGAAGAGAGTGTATGACGTGATTGTGGCGTGAAGAGATTGTATGACACGATTGTGGTGTGAAGAGATTGTATGACACGATTGTGGTGTGAAGAGATTGTATGACACGATTGTGGTGTGAAGAGAGTGTATGACGTGATTGTGGCGTGAAGAGATTGTATGACACGATTGTGGTGTGAACAGAGAGTATGACGAGATTGTGGCGTGAAGATATTGTATGACACGATTGTAGTGTGAACAGAGTGTATGACGAGATTGTGGTGTGAAGAAATTGTATGACACGATTGTGGTGTGAAGAGATTGTATGACGAGATTGTGGTGTGAAGAGATTGTATGACACAATTGTGGTGTGAACAGAGTGTATGACACGATTGTGGTGTGAACAGAGTGTATGACGAGATTGTGGTGTGAACAGAGTGTATGACGAGATTGTGGTGTGAAGAAATTGCATGACACGACTGTGGTGTGAACAGAGCGTATGACGAGATTGTGATGTGAAGAGATTGTATGACACGATTGTGGCGTGAAGAGATTGTATGACACGATTGTGGTGTGAAGAGATTGTATGACACGATTGTGGTGTGAACAGAGTGTATGACGAGATTGTGGTGTGAAGAAATTGCATGACACGATTGTGGTGTGAACAGAGTGTATGACGAGATTGTGGCGTGAAGAGATTGTATGACACGATTGTGGTGTGAAGAGATTGTATGACACGATTGTGGTGTGAACAGAGTGTATGACGAGATTGTGGCGTGAAGAGATTGTATGACACGATTGTGGTGTGAAGAGATTGTATGACACGATTGTGGTGTGAACAGAGTGTATGACGAGATTGTGGCGTGAAGAGATTGTATGACACGATTGTGGTGTGAACAGAGTGTATGATGAGATTGTGGTGTGAAGAGATTGTATGACACGATTGTATGTCAGCTACCTGCTCATGTGGACTGAGGTGTGGCTCCGTGGTTGGTTAGCGCGCTAGCGCAGCGTAATGGCCCAGGAGCCTTTCACCAATACGGTTGCTGTGAGTTCAAGTCCAGCTCATGCAGGCTTCCTCTCCGGCCATACGTGGGAAGGTCAGCTAGGAACCTGCGGATGGTTGTGGGTTTCCACGGGCTGTGCCCGATTTCCTCCCACTATAATGCTGGCCGCCGTCGTATAGCTGAAATATTCTTGAGTACAATCAAATCAAATCATATGGACTGAGGTTATATTGTCGCTCACTGAGGTTCAAGACGTATGTACACAATTTCCATAGCGCCAATCCGCCGCAATTGTCAGAGGTAGTAGTTCCTGTACATCAACATTACAAACAGAGACTGGACGAATCAGCGCTAATTACTTACCAACAGGGAGGTGCCAGAAAGGTGCTGATATACTCCCTACAGCGCATGTGCCGCTCTCAACGCATTTCACATCACCGCCACCACTGGGCAAGCCTGACCCTTAGAGTCAAGACGCTCGTAGTCTTGTTTAGACCTAGCCCCACTACTGGTGTCCTAGCGCAGAACTATTTAATAAGCATTCATCGAAAAAAATTGTTTCAGGTGTTTGTGTCAAAGTGTGCATATTTTAGATAAAGAGAATGTACATGTACAAATATTTTTAGAGGCAAAGACTGAAACAGAATTTTGGGGGTTTTTGTGGCATCACCTATCTTTTTAACCCCCGTGACCCCAGTGACCTCTTCCTGTTTAAGATCTCTGTGCAAAATTTGCTTGTTGTGGCGGTGATATAAAACGAACGTAGGGAGCGGCGCATGCGCTGTAAGGACTTTTCGTAGAGAATTTATTTATTTTTCCCTCTCTTTTTTGGCTTCGTAATCATATGACTTAAAAAGAGCGATGTTAAACCACAAGCACTCACTCTTGTTTGACCTTCAAATATAGGGGTCAGTGGATTCCAATGTCAAACATGCAGTTTTTCTTTCAAACAGCAAACGCGTATCTTGCCGCAGGTTCGTGCATGAACGATGGCAGATGTCAGTTTTAAGTTTCGATTCAAAATTTTCAAATTTTCAGCGGCTGGATTATAGTTAGAAAGTTTTTCCAGTGGACGTTTGACATCTTTATTCTCGGATAATTTCAATGCATTCGGAGGGACATGATTTGTAAAGATTTGTCAAATTTCCTGCTGGACAACAAACGAAAACGAGACGGGTTATGCATATTACATGTAAGCTTGATGGTCTAGCGCAGATCCAGCTCATTCCGGCTTGCTCTCTAGTTGTACAGGGGCAGATCGGCCAGCAGTAGGTTATACATTTGTGACAAATTAAAAACCCATAGACCTGTGTTCTACCCGGCTCCCTCCCATCACAATGATTATGCTGACCGCCGTCGTGTAAATGAAAACTTATTGAGTAGTTCTTGAGAAACACCAATTAAAGGCAAAAACAACTCTACAATGAAGTAAACATCAGATGAAAGACCATTAAAAGCTGTCCAGGAAAATAGCTGGGTTTATTTCGTTTAGAATTCTTTTAACCCAGTAAACTTGTGTTAAAAGACTGCATTCATATATATATATATATATATATATATATATATATATATATATATATATATATATATATATATATATATATATATATATATATATATATATATATTATGTTAAGTAGCAAAACCTTATGTGTCGTCACTGGTCCCATCGTGGTCAGAAAAGGCCACCACAGAATAAAATATTCAAATGCATTTTACAAGGTTAAACAAATAGTAAAAAGTAATCCAACAATTCTCCTGAACAATTTTTAATGGTCTTTCATCTTATACATATTTCATTTTAGTCTTTTCTTTTTTTTCTTTTCATTTTAACCTTTAAATAAATAAATAAATATAAGCAAAGTATTTCCCACTTTAACAAATCTGTGTGTTCCTTGCTAGTGCGTTACAGTGCATCTGTTCTACCAGAAAACACTTAGGTAAGTAGGTCCTATGTAAGTACATGTACAGCAGAGTACATGTCTGATGTGTGTTTTAAGGCAATTATTTCATAGCCATGAGCGAGTCACATGGAAAGAGAAGAGTTAATATGCATGTAGACTAAACAAATGTTTGTATGTTTCCATGGCAGCAAATTCAATCAGTTCAGCAAAGTTGAGACGGGAGTGTGTTTTAGATTGTCTTATATCTTGTAATAAGCCCCAAGTATGTAATGATTTTGGTCGCACGCTGAGTACTCGGAGTTACACGACAAAAAAGGTCTAATTGATTCCCCGAACTGGTGCCTCTTGTGTCAGCATAACTGCCAGCCATAATCCTGTGTATAAACTCTCGAAAAAGTGGATCGACTTATTGAACGGGTGTGAAGAGGTTTGTTTCTGTATTTGCGACGTTGTACAGCACAATCAGACTCATTCAGATCCCGTACGATGAAAAAGATGACGATTGTTTTATCTCACCCAGCATAAATGTCATTAAAGTCCTCAAATCCCAGGACCAGGCACAAGGTCATAAGAATAGAAACATTGAGGTTTCTCTTTTGTATTTAAAGCCCCCAAAAGTTCCTATGATGTCTTTGTAGCAACCATCCACTGCGTATCGGGTGACAATGCTTTCTGGCACGAATAATGTAGCAAACAGTTATAAGAAATTCTGCTGTCTTTGGAAAAGCTGAATCGGAAACAAATCAACGACTTCGAACAAGCCTGCGCACACTCGGTTCTTGATCTGACCTTGTGGCTGGAAAAAGGTGTCTCGCTGACCTTGACACCTTCCGACACGATGAAGTTGGAGGAGTAGATGTGCTTCTTCGTGCCTCCTAGAATGTGCAGAAAATGCATTTAGATAAATATTTACTCGACCCAAAGGCAGTTATACACTTCCACTATACATACCATTGTTATGAATAAAAGAAACATGTGATCTTAAATATAGCAATGTAAATGTAGATATACTGATGTGTCAACTTCTACCAGATACTGTTTGTGTATTGTTTGTAAGAGTATCGTGGGAAGATCAGAGCATCGTGGGGAGATAAGAACATCGTGGGAGATGACAGCATCGTGAGGAGATGAAGGCATCGTGGAGAAATGAGAACATCGTGGGGAGATTAAAGCATCGTAGGGAGATGAGAACATCGTGGGGAGACGAGAACATTGTGGGTAGATAGGGGCATCACCAGGAGATAGGGGCATCGTGGGGCGATGAGAGCATCGTGAGAAGATAAGGGCATCGTGGGGAGATAGGGGCATCCTGGGAAGATGAAAACATCGTGGGAAGACGAGAGCATCGTGAGGAGATAAGGGCATCGTGGGGAGATCGTGGGAAGATAAGAGCATCGTGGGGGGAAGATTGAAGCATCCTCGGGAGATGAGAACATCGTGGGGAGATGAGGGGATTTTGATGAGATAAGGCATCGTGAGGAGATGACAACATCGTGAGGAGACGAGCGGGTCGTCAGGAGATAGGTGCATCGTGTGAAGATGAGAGCATCGTGGAGAGATGAGAGCTTCGTGGGGAGATGGGAGTATTGATGGGGAAATAAGAGCATCATAGGGTGATGAGTATCATGGGGAGATGAGAGCTTCATGGGAAGATGAGCAGACAAGGGCAACGTGAGGGAAGATGAGAGCATCGAGGGGAAGATGAGAGCATCGAGGGGAAGATGAGAGCATCTCCAGGTGATGAAAGCATTGTAAGATGATGAGAGCATGAGGGCATAAAGGTGAGATGACAGCATTTGGGAGGTGACTAGAGCAATGTGGAGACATGATAGCATCTTAGGGAAGATGAGAGCATCAAGATGGAGATGAGAGCATTTTGGAAAAGATAAGAGCATCGTGCGGAGATGAGAGCATCGTGCGGAGGTGAAAGCATTTTGGGGTGATGAAAGCATCGTGTGGAGATGAGAGCATCGTGGAGAGATGAGAGCTTCGTGGGGAGATGGGAGTATTGATGAGGAAATAAGAGCATCATAGGGTGATGAGTATCATGGGGAGATGAGAGCTTCATGGGAAGATGAGAGCTTCGTGGGAGATGGGAATATTGTAGGGAGATGAGAGCTTTGTGGGGAGATTGGAGTATCGTTGGGGAGATAAGAGCATCATAGGGTGATGAGTATCATGGGGAGATGAGAGCTTCATGGGAAGATGAGAGCTTCGTGGGAGATGGAAATATTGTAGGGAGATGAGAACTTTGCGGGGAGATTGGAGTATCGTTGGGGAGATAAGAGCATCATAGGGTGATGAGCATCGTGGGGCGATGAAAGCTTCGTGGGGCGATGATAGCATCGTGGAGAGATGATAGCATCGTGAGGAGATGAGAGCATCGTGGGGAGATGGGGGCATCGTGGGCAGATGAGAACTTCGTAGGGTAGATGAGAGCATCCTGGGGAGATGGGAGAATCGTGAGGAGATAAAGGCAGCGTGGGGAGATAAAGGCATCGTGGGGAGATGAGGCCATCATGAGGAGAAAAGGGCATCGTGAGGGGATAAGGACATCGTGAGAAGATAGTGGGTAGATGTGAACATCGTGGGGAGATGAAAACATCGTGGGAAGACGAGAGCATCGTGAGGAGATAAGGGCATCGTGGGGAGATAAAGGCATTATGAAGAGATGGTGGCATCGTGGGCAGATGAGAACTTCGTTGGGGAGATGAGAGGATCGTGGGAAGATGAGAGCTTCGTGGGGAGATGAGAGCTTCGTGGGGAGATGAGAGCATTGTGAGGAGACAAGAGCATCGTGAGGAGATAAGGGCATCGTGGAGAGATAAGGGCAGCGTGGTGAGATAAAGGCATCGTGAGGAGATAAAGGCATCGTGGGGAGATGAGAGCATCGTGGGAAGATGACAACATCGTGGGGAGACAAGAGCATTGTGAGGAGATAAGGGTATCTTGGGGAAGGAGAGGTAAAGGCATCGTGAGGAGATAATGGCATCGCGGGGAGATAAGGGCATTGTGGGGAGATGGGGACAGATGAGAACTTCGTGGGGGAGATCAGAGCATCGTGGGAAGATGAGAGCATTGTGGGGAGATGAGAGCGTCGTCGGAGATGAGGGGATCGTGAGGAGAAAGGGGCATTATGGGAAGATAAGGGCATCGTGAGGAGATGATATCATGGAGAGACAAGAAGATCGTCAGGAGATAGGGGCATCGTGGGGATATGAGAACATCGTGAGGAGTAAAGGGCATCGTGGGGGGATGAGAAAATCGTGCGGAGATGGGAGCATCGTGGGAAAATGGGAGCATCGTGGGGAGATGAAAGCATTTTGGGGTGATGACATCATCAAGGGGAAGATGAGAGCATGAAGATGGATAGCATGGTGGGAAAGATAAGAGCATCGAGCGGAGATGAGAGCATTTTGGGGTGGTAAGAGCATTGTGGGGAGATGTGAGCTTCGTGGGGAGATGGGAGTATCGATGGGGAGATAAGAGTATCGTAGGGTGATGAATATCATGGGGGAGATGAGAGCTTCAAGGAGAGAAGAGAGCTTCGTGGAGAGATGCGAGCATCGTGCGGAGATGAGAGCATTTTGGGGAGATAAGAGCATTGTGGGGAGATGTGAGCTTTGTGGGGAGATGGGAGTATCGATGGGGAGATAAGAGTATCGTAGGGTGATGAATATCATGGGGGAGATGAGAGCTTCAAGGAGAGAAGAGAGCTTCGTGGAGAGATGGGAGCATCGTGCGGAGATGAGAGCATTTTGGGGAGATAAGAGCATTGTGGGGAGATGAGAGCATCGTGCGGAGATGAGAGCATTTTGGGGAGATAAGAGCATCGTGGTGAGATGTGAGCTTCGTGGGGAGATAAGAGCATTGTGGGGAGATGTGAGCTTCGTGGGGAGATGAGAGCTTCGTGCGGAGATGAGAGCATCGTGGGAAGATGTGAGCTTCGTGGGGAGATGGGAGTATCGATGGGGAAATAAGAACATCATAGGGTGATGAATATCATGGGGGAGATGAGAGCTTCAAGGAGAGAAGAGAGCTTTGTGGAGAGATCGTAGGGAGATGAAAACTTCGTGGGGAGATGCGAGTATCGTAGGGAGATGAAAGCTTCGTGAGGAGATGAGAGCCTCGTGGGGAGATAAGAGCTTCGTGGGTAAACGGGAGTATCTTTGGAAGGTGAGAGCTTCGTGAGAGATGAGAGCTTCGTAGGGAGATGAGAGCTTCGTGGGTAGATGAGGGCTTCGTGGGGATATGGGAGTATCGTGGTGAGATGAGAGCATTTTGGGGTGAGGCGAGCTTCGTGGGGAGATGGGAGTTTCGAGGGGGAGATAAAAGCATTATAGGGTGATGAGTATCACGGGGAGATGAGAGCTTCATGTGAAGAAGAGAGCTTCGTGGGGGAGATGAAAGAATCGTAGGGAGAGGAGAGCATCATAGGGTGATGAGCACCGTGTGGAGATAAGAGCATCGTGGAGAGTTGAGAGCATCGTGAGGAGATGAGAGCATGGTGGAGAGATGAAACTTCGTGAGGAGATGAGAACTTCGTGGGGAGATAAGAGCTTCATGGGTAAACGGGAGTATCTTGGGGAGTTGAGAGCTTCGTGAGAAGATGAAAGCTTCGTAGGGAGATGAGGGCTTCGTGGGGATATGGGAGTATCGTGAGGAGATGAGGGCTTATTGGGAAGATGGGAGTATCGTGAGGAGAGCTTCGTTGGGAGATGGGAATATCGTGAGGATATGAGAGCTTCGTGGGAAGATGAGAGCTTCGTGCGGAGATTTGAGTATCTTGGGGAGATGAGATCTTGGGTGGGGGGGGGGGGGATGGGAGCATCATGGGGAGATGAGAGCTTCGTGAGGGAGAGGAAAACGTCGTGGGCAGCTGAGATCTTATTGGTGAGATTTGAGCTTCGTGGTGAGATTTGAGCTTCGTGGGGAGATGGGAGTGCCGTGGGGAGATGTGAGCTTCGTCAGGAGATGAAAGCTTCGTGGGAAGATGAGATCTTATTGGTGAGATTTGAGCTTCGTGGGGAGATGGGAGTGCCGTGGGGAGATGGGAGTGTCGTGGGGAGATGGGAGCTTCGTCGGGAGATGGGAAGATTTGAGCTTCGCGGGGAAATGGAGGTATCGTGGGGAGCTGGGAACTTCGTCGGGAGATGGGCAGATTTGAGCTTCCGAGGAAGATGCGAGAATCGTAGGGAGATGGGAGCTTTGTAGGCAGATGAGTGAGTGAGTGAGTGCTTGGGGTTGAACGTCGTACTTAACAATTTTTCAGTCATATGACGACGAAGGAATCCTTAGAATGCATGTAATGTGCCTCTTTGTTGCAGAATGGATTTCCACCGCTCTTTTATCTAGTGCTGCTTCTCTGACACGCCTTACCGAAGGCATTTAAGCTGCCCCGCCCGAGCCAATGCACTATCCCCTTCATGCTGAACGCCAAGCGAGGAAGCTGCAAGTTCCTGTTTTGAAGTCTTAGGTTTGACTAGACCCAGGATTGACCCTGCATCTACCGCTCTACCAGGTGTGCTAGCGGGGCCGGTGGTGGGCAGATGGGAGTATCGTGGGGAGATGAGAACATCTTGGAGTGAAGAGAACATACAGGTGCAGAGGAGCTTTGTGTGCTGCGCTGTTGTGATGTTTACGATGATGATCTTATTAGGATCCTATAACAATCGTAAGTTGTGTGACGTTTAGATATGTCTCTTTTCTATTCGGGATTTTTTTTTTTACCGTTTTACTGCCAGACGGCCCGGTTGGTGGGACACATGACATTTTACAAAATTGTGCGCTCAGAAGATGTCTAATGGAATTCTAATACATGCTGTATGTAGGCCAGTTAGAATTTAGTGAGACGAGCAAACAGGTGCAGAAGAGCTGTGTGTGGTATGACTTCGTCCAGATATTAAAGTGAAAGGAAAACAAGGTTACTGAAACCTACTTCAAGAACTATCTTGATTAAATTGTCAGCGATTAACATGAGGTCATATACTTAACTCTGCTGATGGTATTATGTAACCTACTGATAATCCTGTATCATGTGCACAGAAAAATAATTGACGTCACCGACATCTAATGTTGTCGTTAAAACCCTGCTCAGAACTGAAACCATTAAAATCTCGCAGAAACTGTTCATAACCTAACTGAGCGTAGTTTTCTGCATACAGCTTTCAAAAGATTTTGAACTATCGTTACTTTCATCCTTTTAATTTCTTTCAATATAGAAAAAATATGACTGAACGGAAACAGGCTGTAGTATGATCAAGATTTATGACCAATTTTTTTTTAAATACCGGTAGTAGTAAGCAATGTGTCGTACCGTTATATACAGCACAGTCTGATAGCCAAGAGCCAGATGACTGTGTCATACAGAAATTGTCAGCTCCGGGAGAGAGGCGTCCTGAGGTGAACGCCGAAAGGTCCAAGGCACCATCGTTACATCTGTTTATGGACTCGTCCGCTGCCAACAAATTTTCGTCCTCAAAGGCTGGCGTCTGCTCTGGCATTAAATACGGGAAGTACTTCATGGCGTCTGTCACTTTCAGTTTGTCGTAAATAACAGCATCCACGAGATTTGTCTGCGTGGGGTTCAGGGGAACTGCAAAAGTATATCATACTATAGAGTATTTCTTTTAGCGAGTCTCCTTTATCCAACTGTCTGTAAAATCAGTCATTCCCCCGACAAAAAAAACACAAGCTCTACACGTCGATGTGTTAAAATTCATATCCTTGCAAAGAAAATGGAATTAGAAAACTTTTTCTTGTTCATTATGTTAAACTGCATTAGCACAGTTTCGACGGCGAAAACCTCGAGTGACGTCCTAATTATTCCAAAACAATTGGCATGCTGGGGAATGGGCGGAGTCGGGTATGTCTTGAGGGAAAGGGACACCAGTTACCTAATCTCTACCTGTTTCTGACACTGCCATATTTGAAATTATTTACAGATTTAAGTATGATATAACCTTAATAGATGAATTATATTTTATATCTTGTAGTATATGATCTAATAGCAGAATAGCATGACAGGAAATTCTGTAATAAAATACAACGTAGTCGAAAACAGTAATGAAAACTGTTAGTGGATGCAGTTTGTCCTAACCGCTTGTTGGTCCGCCTACTGTAAAACAAATTAATCTCCTATTGTCCAGCATGCCAGTTGTTTCCGAATAATTATGACGTCACCCGAAACAATGCGTTCTTGATGTGGCAACAAGGCTTTTGGAATTTAACATCAGAAAGAAGAAAAAGGGTTCTATTTTCATTTTCTTCAAAGCTGACACAAAAAATGCGGAAGGCACCTGGGACAAACAGTGCAAAATGCGTTCGAGGATATTTTAGCTCATCATTACAAAAACTGCACAAAAAAAAGGCGCTAGGTGATATTTTACATATGCAAAAAATGGGAAATGCGCTGCAGGCTACTTTACCTGATGTAAACATATGTCAAAAGTGTTTGCTGATTATAGCAGTTACAAAAATGCAAACACGGCGATTCGGCATACTGTAGCTGGTATAAAATGGAAGGCACATGGGCATATTTAAAGTGAGACAAAAGAAAATTTAGCGCTACTTTGGAGCTCAAAAAGATAGACCGCCTACAAGAATAACAAGTTCATGAGTAACATGACGAATATAACTGATATATAGGGTAAAGGTTAGCCATGTGTGTGTGACGCAAAGTTTCTTCCGGTCACACCAGATTTATATTACCAACGAATGTCATCTAGGCTTCCGTTGTTTCTAGGTCATTTTCCATAAACATAAGACCCGCTCTAACCTGAGTCAGTGTTAATGTAAGCGATTAGTCAATTAGTTTCTAAAATGGGAGAAGGCGTTACAATTAACAACTTCATACTAATCTCAGCATATGCTGTCTAGCGATGAGGCAGTGGTGTGTAGATAGTAGGCAAAATGTATCTGCCTACCTCATATGACTTTTATTAACACTTACCTCCACGATGTGATGAATGGGGAGTTGTATGTGTTGTTAACAGACCTACATACACAGTGCAGTATTCTGGGTGACAACATTTGCCAGGCATACTCGTTGAAACCCTAAGATCTTTTAAGTCATTTAAGTTGACGTCTAGACATACACTGTGTCGGTAATTTTGACAAACGTTATTTCAGAGGAATATGGTCATCTCATAATCAAAGAAAACGCATAATTGCGTTCGAAGCAGATCAAATGACAGACTGGTAATTCAGGTTCATAACTGGAAGATGTAGAGACAACTACGGGACGAAATTGTTATTAATCTAGTGTTGCAACACTGCTGCATTTGTCCTGACGCATTAGAAGTTTTTAATGGTTTACCCTTTGAAAACGAGGACGCTCGCCAGGACATGGATACTATTCTAAGGCTCATGGAAAGACATTGCTTAAGAGAAACCAGTGTCATTTATGAACGGTATGTGTTCAAACACGCTGTGCATGGGGAAACGATAACTACTGACACTTGTGATACTAATGATACTAAACTCACAGCTCTAGCACGTACTTGTAACTTTCGTGATCTGCACGACGAACTGATCAGGAACAGAATTGTGTGTGGCATGCCATGCAACGGTGTAAGAAAGAAGCTCTTACACGAATCTGAACTGACTCACAAAAAGGGCAAGGATGTAGTCAAAGCTGTCGAATCGACTGCTGCCTAGATCAAAGCAATGACTGGAAACCACAAGGATATCTCTTACCTAAAGAAATCAACCTATAAGCCTCGTGGACGTCTACATTCTCACAAACAGTCGGTGAAAAAATGATTCCAGTAAACACAAGTCGTCTGCTCCACTGAAGTATAATTGCAGGTTCTGTGGCCTGAAACATCTATCTACAAGACAAAACTGCCTGGCGTATGGGAAAACTTGTAACGACTATGGCAAACTCTCTCATTTCTCATCTAAATGCCCGAACAGGGGACAATCTGGAAAATACAGAGTCTACGAAGCTGACACATGCTTTGAGGAATCTGACTATTCTCAGTCTGACTCTGCTGAAGATCTCATGACGGTATAACTTGCTACGGAAGAGCATGTTAACCAAATGGGACTCTCCTCTCCTATCTAAGATCTTTACAGCTCTTCAAGTGGACGGCGAAGCCAAATGGTTCCAGGTCGACTCATGTAATGTAATTTCTCAGCACGATCTTCCTCAGTATGCTGAAATTCGCAAATGTGATGTGAAACTTAAAATGTAAAATTCTAAGAATATTGCAGCACTCCAGAGAGCCAGGCTAGATCTTGTCATCCCAAAGAACTATAAGAAATAAAGAGACGACTTCGTTGTTGTACTGGATCGCCGAGAACCTTTGATTGGATATCAATCAACACAACAAATGAAGTTATTGAAAGTTATGTATGAAAACATCCTTGAAATCAACAAGGATAAACAGCCCGATGTAGTTTAACCCAACCCATCTAAACAAGGACTGGCGAAAGAAGACATTCTGACAAACTTCAAAGATGTATTTTATGGAGAAGTAGGTCAGTTCAAACACAAACAGAAACTGGAAATTGAGCAGACTGTTAGCCCCTTATGGAGGATTCTACACGCATTCAGGAAGGAACTGAAAGCTGAACTGGACCCCTCTTGAGATTCTCAATGTAATAACTCCTGTCAGCACACCAACCGAGTAGGTGTCAAGTCTGGTTATCGTCAAAAAACCAAGTGGAAAACTAAGGATATGCATTAACCCCAAGCCACTTAACATAGAGCTGAAAAGAAGGCACTACCCCTGTCCGTTCAGGAAGACAAACTACCTGAACTTACAAATGCCAAGCTTTGTTCAAAGTGCAACCATAGAAACGGATACTGGCATATACTCTGGAAGAAGAATCGAGTTACCTCACAACCTTTGGAACACCATACGGCCGATACAGATGGCTGCGCCTTCCTTTTCATATCTCGCCGCCAATGGAAGGTTTCCAACATTGCCGGAATGAAGTCCTCAAAAAGCTGCCTGGAACGTTTCAGATGGCGGACGATCTTCTTGTTACCGGCGAAAGATCAACGTGTGAGGAAGCCAATGAAAACCATGACAAGCAGTTGGTCAAACGCATGGAGAGATGTAGACAGAAGAACATTCGTATTAACCCTGACAAACAAAAGGTGTCATTTAATGGACATGTGCGTTCGTCAGAAGGTCTCAAACCGGACCCGAAGAATGTTAAAGCTACTCTGAAGATGCCTAAACCAAGTGACATCCAAAATTTTTCCAAGTTTGTGAAAGGGCTGTCCGACCATTGTAAACATTTCAGACTACTGACTAAGCGTGATGTGGAGTGGTCATGGGGTGCTAACCACGACAAATCTTTCGTCGTATTCCAGAAAGCCATCACGGAAGCCCCAGTTCTCAAGTATGACATAACACTACAAATCGATGCTTCGGAAACCGGGCTTGGTGTTACGCTCCGTCAAGGAGGAAACACCGTCTCATACGAAAGCAGAGCCCTTACATCGACGGAAGGAAACTATGCTCAGAGCGATAAAAGCTGTTGAGCATATTACTTGGTTTCACTGAATCCAACCAGTATGGACGCCATGTTGTAGTTCAGTCTGACCATAAGCCTCTAGAATCCATCCAGAAAAAGCCAAAACTGCCGACTGTCCCAAAACATCTTCAGAGAATTTTGTTATCGTTGAGATGCACATCGCCGACACTTTATTTAGAGCATATCTATCAAATGCCGGAGAACCCTATCACAAAGTAGATATCCTAACGCTTGAAGATCCTAACCTCAACGTAATTCATCATTCTCACACTGACATTGAATCCTGCAGACGAACGGCACGGGACAATTGGCCTAACATGAACTCTGTAATATTCGATGCCATTTCCAAAGGTGAAACCTATAACACGTTCCAGAAAAAGACTACAGAAAGAGCACTTACATCGACTGAACGAAACTGGATATTGAACGTCCTTGGTCTAAGCTTAATGCCGATTTGTTCACATGTAACCAAAAAGAATACCTAGTTACAGTCGAGTATTTCAGCGATTATTTTGAAGATGACCAAATTACGGACCGCATTGAAAAGCAGGTAATCAGCAGACTTAAAAGCCATTTTGCTAGGCATGGGATACCAGACACCATTATTACGGACAATGGCTCTCCTTTTTAATTCCAAAGATTTCGCCGACTTTGATGTTATGAATTCCAACATGTCACCAGTTCTCCTGACTGCGCGCAATTTAACAGAAAGGCGGAATCTGCTGTCAAAATAGCAAACGGATTGATTAAAAAAGCCACCTCTGCCAAATTGGATCCTTATCTAGCACTGCTAGATTATCGTAATACACCAACAGAAGCCATTAACTCCTCTTCTGCTCAGCGAACGGCCCCGATAGTACAGCTGATATAGCGTCCGCTTCGGGAGCGGTAGATGCAGGGTCAATCCTGGCTCGAGTCACACCTAAGACCTTAAAAAAGGAAGTTGTAACTTCCTCGCTTGGCGTTCAGCATGAAGGGGATAGTGCAACGACTGGTTGACCAATATCAGTATAATGGCTCGGGCGGGGCGGTTTACTTGCCTTCGGTAAGGCGTCTCAGTGAAGCAGCACTAGATAAAAGAGCGGTAGAAATCCATCCTGCAACAAGGAGGCACATTAAGGATTCCTTCGTCGTCATATAAAAAATTGCTAAGTACGACGTTAAACCCCAAGCACTCCCTCACTCACTCCTGCTCAACGCCTTTTCAGCAGGAAAAAGAAGACCATATTGCCGACATCAAAACAGCTTCTACAACCGAAAATTCCCCAAAATGTTCAGGAACAGAAGAACCATAAACTTGTTAAACAGACAAAGTTCTACAACCGCTCTGCGAGAAAGTTACCTCCCCTACAAGATCATGTCAGCATACAGCCTATAAGGCCACACGAGAAAGTGTGGCAGCATACCATGGTAAATAGAAAGGTGAACGTCCGATCATACGAGGTTACCCGTGATGACGGAATTGTTCTAAGACGATATCGAGGGCCCATGTAAAAATCACTGTCCAGCTCAGAAGGTGTGCGAGAAGATCTAACACTGAATAAACTTAACGGAAATACTTCAAACCTCGAACAAGGCAATCCCAGACCTTCGGTCCCGACGTCAAGCCCACTGACTGTGACCACGAGTTGACGTGTGTCCAGACGTCAAGCCCATTGACCGTAACCACGAGTAGATGTGTGTCCAGGCGTCAAGCCCATTGACTGTGACCACGAGTGGACGTGTGTCCAGACGTCAAGCCCATTGACCGTAACCACGAGTGAACGTGTGTCCAGACGTCAAGCCCATTGACTGTGACCAGGAGTAGACGTGTGTCCAGGCGTCAAGCCCATTGACTGTGACCAGGAGTGAACGTGTGTCCAGACGTCAAGCCTATTGACTGTGACCAGGAGTTGGAACTCTCCAACATTTGATGGACTTTGTGAAGTGAACATTGTAATTTAACGGACTGGAACGGTAATAACAGAGGAGAGCAGTTGTCTATTTCTGTCGAATTAGGGCCCGAGTAAGGTTTAAACATTTATCTAGTCAGGTAGACTATTAAGTCAGTTTAAAATCGATTTATTGTCAGTGAATGATAAAGAAATGCATACCCGGTGAGTAATCAACAGAGAAATACTGTACTGCAAATAAACATATAATTCAGAGATACCTCTGCAGCGAACTGTGCTGACATAGAACACCTTGTGAACTTTTACCAGCAGTTGCTGAACTTGAAATTTCATTACTGTAACTATAAAGTAACCCTTTGTACTTCTTTCTTTGTTTTTTCTTTGTGCCTTTTATAAAAGGAAAGATGCTACGATGTATATTTACATAGGAGTGATGTGTAGATATTTTGATAAATTAACCACACCTCTGCCTTAATTTTATGTTGTGATTGCACAACATGTGTTACATCCGTTTTTGAAATTAATTAATTATTTGCTTATACTAAAACTGATTTAGGTGGGCGTGGATTAATTGATGGTTTCCATTGATTGATTAATTAGAGAACATACCATGATAATTCTTGTACAGAGCGACAGAATCCGCCTTGCCTAAGCCATTCTGGAGAGCGTTTGGACCAAACGCTACAAAATGCGGTGTTGGTGACACTGCAGTAGAGCCGATGACGAAGTATCCCCTGCTCTCTATACACCGCCCAGACAGATCAACGTAGTTGTATGTGGCAGGAGGGGATACAAAACCGTTAAACAAGACGAGCGTGTATCCGTCCAGGGATCGTCGACAGTCGTCGGGATTCCAAAGTTCCACAAACTCAGCACTGTCTGAATAAGGGTTATCCGAGTTGATTTCATTAATGAGAATGTCCGCCAAGCACCCTGGGGACACCAACACCGCCCACAGCCACGCTATACTTTTAACTAACAACATGTCCAGCTGAGGGGCTGACCAAATAGATGGTCTCCACAAAACTTGACATGCAACTTTCGAAAAAACACACGGTTAGTGGACAGCCAGGCGTGCTTCACGTGTCTACCAGACGCGGTCACCATTGAAGTGTAGTCCTCTTCAAAGTGACTCAAACAAAAAAGGGCAAAATGGTTACCCAATCTTCTTTTGTTGTTAAATTTTAAAAAATAAAGTATCGGCGCGTCCTAATGAGATATCACGAGAGAACAACTAATCATTCGTCCGCTTTGTGTGATAAGGTTGGTGGGGAACAAGTTGAATGATGCCTGTGTTGTGTCTGCTTTTCTCTGACGTTCCCCGATCGACAGCTATACATGATCTACCCTGCGCGGGGTTGATAGACCTGACGCATCAAGGTGTTTATCACCAGGGCTGCTTGCTGGTTGTCACGAGCATCTACCATCGAGGGTACGTCCTCGGAAAACGCATGAAAAGTTATCGACGCGACTTTTGTCTTCCAGTCGTCTGACAGAGAATAGCTTTTTCGTCCCATAATTAAAGTCGAGGCGACGCAGATCACATGATTGCACAGGCATTGTACTGAGAACACAGAGCACAATAGACAATAGCTCAACAAACTGATCTGCACTCCATATTTTCCCTGATTCGCGCATTGTTCCAGAGCAGATTTAGACGTTATAGACATTACATTTATCCTGATGACTTTATACACTATATGGACAAATCATCCAATTCCTTTTCAAAACAGAAAAACGTTTATCTGAACACGTCAACTTACAATAATATCCACTTATCGTTTTCAGGCACCTATAGTCGATCCCCCTCGGTGAGGAATGGGAAACTCTGACGGCTGTAACAAAATCACTACCATTTGTGTTCTGGCGTTGAAGTGCTTATGTACTACTTACGTGTTTATGCGCACAGACGCATTACATCTCCCCTTATAAATCCACACCATTTAGTGGTGGTGATACATACTGAGATCACATATCTCTGCGGCCTAATGATAGAATTTTTTTTGATCAATTCCATGAAAAGTTTCGTTATTATCGATGCAAAATTTTCAAGGGAGACTACCCCTCTCCAAATTGCTGTTTTGCAATGGTGATGTACCTTCAATGATCCATTACTCGCCCGGTTTATCACTACCTTGAACTATTGCCCAGGTCAGATCAATGTATGTCGCGTGTCCAGAACCACCCCCACACCTCTTGAAATGTCCGCCTGCAGAATAAATAATTGTGATTTATCTACTCATTTTTCCAATGTAACAGAGAATGCATTGCAACAAAAAATGGATAGATTAGCCTTAAAAACGATACATATTGAGTGAAATATAATAATGTGATCAACAAGTTCCTTTAAAAACATTATCCCCAGTCCTTAGGTTAAAAAATACAAAATTCTTGACAAGATTTTCGTGCCTATAATAAGCTATCGTGAATCTAGCAAACACAAATATCTAGATACACATACAACCACAGGTCATCTACAGAAACCCGTGTTTGTTGAGATATTGTCATAATCTGCCTTTGCCTTACAGTGATAGAGAAGACAAGCAGTGGAGTAACCCGCCAAGTACATTGTGTCAGTGATATGTAAACATACGATGGCGTACAAGGACTGGATAAGAGAGAAAAAAATACCATGCAGACAATAGATCTATTCTGCCTTTTTTAACCATTATACATGTATATCAGTGTACCCCTATCCAATCAACAAGTGCATACTTGTTAAAAGACCCTAACATGAAAACAAACTGACACGATTGACTGTAAATGCTTACTGCAGAAAGTCTGGTTTGAACAATAGCGTTTCCTTTCCTTCACTCATATCATTTACTTCAGTGAACTCAAAGGTTTATGTAGTGGTGCTGATAGCCAGTGCTCATTATGGTGGGAGGAAACCGGACAATGAGCGAAGGAAACGCACAACCGTCTGCAGGTTGCTGTCAAACCTTCCCACGTACTCCCGGAGAGGAAGTGAGCATGAGCTGGACTTGAACTCACAGCGAGACCATATTGGTGAGAGGTTCCTGGGTCATAGCGCCGCACTAGTGCGCTAAGCCCCTCGGCCACAGTCTCTAGCCATTATCGTTTACATGTATAACAATAGTATATACAGCTATTGGTGCCTGTGACAAATACTGTCTATACCCCAAACTTTGTGTATCCAGTACTGAATAAAGCTAGTATTGCATATACCGATCGCATCTATAACCATTTCTATATATAATCAGTGATGTGTATAACCAATACTGTATATAAGCAATGGTGTCTCGAGCCATTACTGTTTACATGTATAACAATACTGTTTCCATTAGTATAAGTTTCGGTGTAACGGTAAGTTTTCACATGAACATTTACAATGCTACATGCATTGTTTGCATGGCGTGTTGTGCTGAACGTATATTTTCTACCTTTCACGATGACAATATTTTGGTATTCAAAATATTCCGTTTATTATTTTATATGAAATAAAATGTTTCTTAAAACTTATGTGATCCTCGGCTTAATATCAAAGGCGCATTATGACAAATGATCACTTTACTTGCAGCAATCTAATGTGTGGTGGAAAGTTACCTCTATAACCTGAACAGAAATAGAGTTTTTTCTGATAATAAATGTGGTATGTTGTTTTAAAACGTATTAATATAGATGAAATGCTGGTGACCAGAAAGTGTTATATTCATGTATGTTTTCAACTAGATACAATCCACTGTTTTTGTTCCAATCATCCTGTCCTTTTCAATTCATCGAAGGGTTGCTGCGTGACGAGGTCAGAGACACTTAGCATCTGATCGGCTACGTATTGAACCAAATCGATCTTCACGATTGTATGTGGTTTTGTACAAAACGACCTTCCTGGCTAAAAAAAATACAAATGTGGTGTCACTTCTTTGTAAATGTTATAGGTGGCATATTTAGTTCAAGATAATGTCTTGTTAATTATTAATATCACTTATAGCTGATAGTAAACTGCTCCGACCCTAACCGTGTATGTGGTACAATCGTCCATGGTCATACAGTCGTGTGTCAGTCGATATATTCTCACCCCTAACGAAGCCATCATTAAAAACTATCAAGTTTCCTATTCCGATTAAATGAAGACCACGTGATTAAGTACTATCTGACACGTGGTGAGTAATCAACCAATCCATCAACGACAACTCTTAATATGGTATTGATTTCAGTCTGGAGAAGGCTTTTGATTCATTTATTGGATTGGTGTTTCAAGTATATTTCACTTATACGACGGTAACCGCATTGGTCGGAGGCTTCCAAGTCACTGTTCTGTGCTAACACACTAACCACTAGGCAACCAAGCACCCAAATGTTTTTGAAAACAAAATATTAGCGAGAGTACTGCTTGCATGGAAGCCTTGCACATTGAATTCCAACATTTAATACAGTCCCATATTTGCCAACATGTTATGTCCGCCTTGACCATCGATTTTATGCTTGCACGTCTTCACTTAGACTACTGCTCAGCTTACTACAGCTGCGCTTTACATCGCCAATATATAGATATAACCTATGCGGCGCTACTTATTAATTGGCCTATGAAATAACACGTAGGAAAGAGATATCGTTTCGGTTGCCTAATGGTTTGGGCGTCTGTCTCGAAGTCGGGAGACCTCGGGATCAAACCCGGGTCTGGTCATACCAAAGACTTTAAAAATAACAGTTGCTGCTGCCTCGCTTAGCACTGAGAGATTAGAGCAGGAAAACATGACTGGTGTCAGTATAATGTGAATGGGTGGGGTGTCATGTCAAGTGGCATGATACTTCAGTGACGACAGCACTTTGGCGGCATGCAATCGCCCTATCACAAGAGGACACAATGATGAGCCCTGGTCGCCATATGTCCGAAAAGTACGACGTTAAACCTCAAGAATACATATATACATACATGTACGTCGGAAAGACAAGAAATCTGAGGCAGAAGGATTGAATTGCTTACCGTGCATCCGTCAAATACAAGGTCAATATAGTCCAAAGCTACTTTTCGGTGTAGGCCAACGTTACTCTTCGGTTTAAGCCGACACTACTTTTCAATATAGGCGTTAGGTGATACTACTTTTGGGTGTATAGTGTCTACATAATAACATAGAAGTTCTTTTTACTTTGATTGGAACAGGCAGCTACATATATGGCCTTAACCTATCCACGTTTTATCTGGAAGCCTTCAACTTGACAACTTTTCATCACAGGTCTTAGCTAGATGCCAACATGCATAAAATGGTGCATGGCCTATGTCAACTCATGTACAAATGTCCGCTGGTAAAACCACTTGGACACTGACAATGCGGCCAGTCTGACAGACACCGGCCGGAGACAAATGTGCTTTTACTAGAAATTTTACGTAATGCATTGTAACTAGAGTCTAACTCCTTTCGGTCCCAATCTCTGTAGTTCATCACAACATGGATTATCTTCCAGATAAGCTTGTGGTTTAATGTGCTGCTGAACTTTACAAATTAAAAGTAGTTGAAAAGCGTTTGAAGTATTGAAACAGATCCGTAATTCTACGTACGTAAAATGCAGGAAATCGTATAAGGCAAATGCGATTTTATGATAGCTGTTATTTGTCTATTTTAAGCTTGACATACACGGGAGCTAAAAAGCACATGGTTGTAAACTCCTCAATTGCGATAGGACATATTTGTATGTACAGGATATATACGTCACCTCACATTGTTCTTTGTGTCTATGCTACTTACATGTCATTAACATATATGTAAATACCAACAAATGGCTGTAAAATCCGGTGTCAAATTTTGGACAAGAGGGTTTGCTTGTATCATTACATTTGCATAGTGCATTCCTGAAGAGTTTTCCTAGACTTTCTTTTTGTGATATTATAGAGAAATATAATTTCACTGGGCATCTGCGGATTATTTGTGGTTCCGGTAAACATTCAAGCAGTGACAACGCATATATGAGACAATCACATACGTTAAACTCGGACGGCTTCGGTGGCATAATGGTTAGAACGTCCGCCTCGAAGTCGGGATAAAACCCGGGTCGGGTCATACCAAAGACTTTAAAAATGGTACCTCTTGCTGCCTCGCATGATGCTAAGCAGGTTAGAGCAAGGGAACACGACTGGTTGGCCCGGCTTCAGTATCATGGGTAGGGTATTATGGCTTGTGTCTTCCGCATGATACTTTAGTGACAAAAGCACTTTGGCAGCATGAACTCGCCCTGGCACAAAAAGCGACAGTATATGTCCACACACCCAATGCCTCCTCGCCGTCATATGACTGCAAAGTTTCATTCGCTGAGCACGGATACGGAGCCAGTCTTCATGTCATTGTTTTCAAGACCAAGTACTATTTATGTAAAAGCACCGACATGCCATGTCAGGTCTTTTATACCCACTTCTTTTACAAAGTCAGTATAAAGTGCCGACAAGGTAGACAACCCAATTGTAATCGATGAATATCGATTCTGTCATATCCTCGTGCAAATACACGTGAGACCTTTGTCGTGTTAACTCCCAGGTGATCTCACACGGTGCCAGGAACAGTACACTTTGAAGCCAGAAACGTCCGTGTGCACACCACGCGCCGTTTTCAGACACCCTAAAAGAGGAAAGTGGTTCTTGATTATTTTATTATCGCTATCACTTATCATATCATTTACATTATTGCCTTCTACTATGCCTAAAAAAATAGGGCGTTTAAATACATGCATCGTCGGTCAGTACAAGAACAGAATTTTTATTAAACAAAATCACCTACCATCGATGCCAAATAATTTGTAGCTCGTGTAAAAATTTGTACCCTCGAATGCATTAAGTCAATAATTTGCTTTGCACGTCGGTTTAGCCTCATTTCGCCTACTTTCACACCTTTATGAGTCTCATTTCGCCTACTTCAGATTTTTCGGACAGGCATCCTGTAGATGGTTGGGGGCACGCCCCCTAATGGGTTCCTACTGAGCGTCTCTCACTCATCGGCTGAGTGAACTTAGTAGAAGCGCAATGCTCACTGAAGTCTTGATGGGGAATACCGTTTGCATCAGAGTGACACTGGCAGAACTTTACTCACTTATCACAATAAATACGATCGCAGACGTCGAGACAATCATTGGCATGATTTGAACCATGGCAGCATTTGAACCTATACAACAAGCTGTAACATGCTACCACAAAGAGGTTAATCCACCAGTTGACTCATGTACATATGTAAATAGTATACCAACGCACTGCTGTTATGTAACCAAAATATTCGTGTGTTAAAAAAAATAAATAAATAAAACGCTGATTTGATGGGCCACGATATCCGCCAGGAAAGTGGCCCTAAAACCAGTAAATAAACAAAAACGAGACAATCATTAAGTAACATCATGGCAGCAGTGCAAGCACAACTTGAATTCATACCAACTACGAGAGGTGGGGTAACTCTTGTGTGGAATAATTACGAATACCGACTGAACAGAAAAAAATCTGATTATCGGACTCTGGACGAGATGTTACAAAGATTGAAAGAACAGTTGCAGG
Source organism: Liolophura sinensis (assembly GCF_032854445.1). Taxonomy (NCBI): domain Eukaryota; kingdom Metazoa; phylum Mollusca; class Polyplacophora; order Chitonida; family Chitonidae; genus Liolophura; species Liolophura sinensis. The sequence goes on along the minus strand of NC_088301.1, from coordinate 2,032,344 downwards.
GAGAACAACTGACATTGGTGGAATTTGCGGACAAAGCATCGTTCTTGCTACACTTGTAATTTTTAACTGTCATCATTTATCACTTATCTATTTACCACTCTTATGTATTACATTCCTAACAATATGTTTTTTACTATGATCTCTGCGTCCATCTTTGGGTCATTCTTTTGTCCACACGGTCCCTGAGGTTTAATCGGATTACACCCTGGAGTTTTAATCCCATTAAATGGTTATCTTCACACCTTGGGGATTATCATTTCGCCTGCCTCCAATTTCTAATTTCAAACAAAAGAAGTAGGCGAAATGAGACTACACCTGCACGTCACACATTCTGATACCATACTTTATTAATTTGCTGGTTGATAAGCAAAACATGTAAAGTAACTCGGCTGAATAGTGCAGACACATGACCTATACTATTACACAGAACAACTAATGCTGTGTATGAGACAAAATGGACAATTTCGTATAAGGAAAGCACTGTTCCTGGTGTATACTGTGTACCTGCTGCTGCCTCGCTTGGCGCTAAGCAGGTTAGAGCAAGGAAACAGGAAGAATAATATTCAAATAACTAATTAAATAAAACTAGAAACTTTTCACACCTATCATAATAAGTATTGGAAGAAAATTCCTCTAACGATTTTTTCCACATCAACACCTTTAACCTGTCAGAATTACGGCCTTATCTGTGACAATGATTGGTTACTTTTGCCATGGTGCAAATCGGTGTATAATTTGTATTTCATGTTAACAGTTAATGTTCAAAAACAAGAAGTAATTGCCTTTCAGCATGATTTTATATACTGTAATCAACTACCCTGCAATTAAGTCGTCATTAGCTTCCGCTTACTTTGCTTGTTAAAAAATATAATGTCCACATTCATCTGCTCAAAGGATCATTGACCAACGTACTTTCCTCATCAACCTGTGAGGTTGCTGCTGAGTTGTCGTCACTCAAGAACGGTAGTTAGAATGTGAATGAAGTTAGACTGCGGTTCGCAGTTAGCAGTTGGCTATTCAACGGGGACAACTCATTATTTCTATGGATTATATATTCGGCAATAACTCCATAAATACTGCACCTGCAGACATCATACTTGGTGCAATAATGACACTTAATGCGGGCTATCACGTCATGCCAAAAATTCCTCATTCTGACACCAGGGGGTGCTTCTGTAAACAGCAGTCTAAATAGCAGTCTGGCCCATATCTCCATAAATATTGGGCCCACAGACATCATACTTGGTACATTAATGACACTTAATGCCCGATATCACTCTATGGGAAAAATTCCTCATTCTGACACTAGGAGGCGCTTCTGTGAATAACAGTCTGAATAGCGGTCTGGCCCATATCTCCACAAATACTGCACCTTCAGACGTACTTCGTGCATTAATGACACTTGATGTCGACTATTACGTGATGCCAATGATTCCCGATTCTGACACCAGGGGGTGCTTTTGTGAATAACAGTCGGAATAGATCTGGCCCATATCTCCAAAAATACTGTGCCTACAGACATCATCCTTTGTACATTAATGACACTTAATGCAGGTTACAACGTCATTTCAAAAAATCCTGATTCTGACACCAGTGGGCGCTTCTGTGAATAGCAGGCTGTATAGCAGTCTGAATAGATCTGGTCCATAACTTCATAAATACTGCACCTACAGACATGATACTTAGTACATTAATGACACTTAATGCGGACCATCACGTGGTAGGCGCTTCTGTGAATAGCAGTCTGGCCCATATCTCTATAAATACTGTGCCTACGTACATCATACTTGTAACATTAATGGCACTTAATGCAGGCTATCACGTCATGCCAAAAAATCCTGATTCTGACACCAGGGGGCGCTACTGTGAATAGCAGTCTGGCCCATATCTCCATAAATACTGAGCCCACAGACATCATATTTGGTGAAATAAGGACACTTAATAGCGACTATCATGGGATGCCATTGATTCCCGATTCTGACACTAGGGTGTGCTCCTGTGAGTAGCAGTCTGAATAGCAGTCTGGCCCTCCATAAATACTGCGCCCACAGACATTATACTTGGCCCAGTTATGATACTTTAAGCAGGCTTTCACGTGATGACAACGATTCCCTATTCTGACGCCAGGGGACGTTTATGTGAATAGCAGCCTGATTAATATTTCCATTAATACTGCACCTACTGCACATCATGCGTGGGGACTATCACATGATGCCAAAAATTCGTGATTCTGACACCAGGAGGCGGTTCTGTGAATAGCCGTCAGAATAACAGTCTGGCCCATATCTCCATTAATAGTGCACCTACTGACATTAGACTTGGCAACGTTTTTGTTTATATAAATTGATATATTGATAACCAAAGTAGTGGTTTGTCCGTTTTGAAATTAGCAAACAACTTTGTTAAAAAGTTCGCTTAATAATTTAGTATAATTTTAAATGGCATCGTACGTTTAAACGTTTTACACCGTTTTTGGGCTGGAAAAGAGGTGTTTGTGCATGAAGCAGAAGACCTCTACGTTTTATTGATCAATGTGATAACTCCGGTTAAAAGATAAAATAATAGATGTGTAAGCAATTCAGCATGATGTCACCCTACGACATACTGGCAAAGGCGTTGGAACCATTTAAAGCTCAGTAAATGATTGGATTAAAACCTCAGTTTGACGTCATCTGACGTCCGGGCAAAGGCTGTTGATAGCGTTTTGCACGAGTTTTGAAGTGGGCTGTAATCACCGAATAAAATTTGTGTGTATCGGTAATAATATTTTCATAAGAAATTATTATTTTTTTGTAGGAAATAAATGATTTGTAGTGCTTGTGACGTGATTTGTATGTATGAAGTCTGAGATCTGTATGCCTATTGTTTAAGGCACCAATGCTGGTTTACAGATCAGTTAACAGTTGGGCTGATTTTGACGCCACCTGGTGTGGAATGTCAAGAGTGTTGGTGCGAATTTTTAACGTTTGGAAAGTTGTGTTTAATTAAAAAGTATGAACAATGTGTATTTGTAACATTTAATATGCGAGATTCCTATTTTCTATTAGCAAAATTATAACTAAATTTTTTGAGCTGGTTAAGTCTTTAAAACCAATAAACAGCTCTGTTAACAGTATAGTTAAAAACGCTGGTCATTTCACGCCCTTTTGTACAGATGCGAATTGGACTTTTAATATCAAGAATGTGTATTGGTAACATTTTTGTTTATATAAATTTGTGTTTTCCAGACAAAGTAGTGGTTTTCCATTTGAACTGGTTGAGAATCTGAATCCAGTCAACAATTTTATTAACAATTTATATTCGGTTAACAATTTAGTGTGATTTTAGATAGCATCGGACGTTAAAACATTTGACATCGTTTTGTAGGGCTGGAAAAGAATCTGTTTGTATATTGCTTCAGGCGTTAATACCGTTTTACAGATCAGTGAAAAGGGTTAACTGCTTATGTTGACGCGGGTTTTGACGCCACCTGGTGTCCGATGTCAAGATTCTTGGCGCAACTTTGTACCGTTAGGAAAGTTGTGTTTAATTACCAAGTATGTACGGTGTTTGTCTGTATTAAAAGTTGTCCTTTTAGAATTGGTCAAGTTTTAAAACCAGTAAATAGTTCTGTTAACAGACTAGTTAACAACTCCGTCTGACGTGAGCAGTCATTTGACGTAAAAGCATTTCACGCCATTTTGTATTGGTTAAGGCGGAAACGCCGGTTAAAATGGTCCATTAACAGTTCTGTAAACATTTCAGTGGGACATCATCCTAAAGCTTATTGGTGAAGGCGTTAAAGCTAGTTGACAGTAGAGTTCAGAGTTCAAATAAACAGTCTTGTTGATCTTCAATGACGTCGGAAGTTGAGAATACTGACGCCTAACCAACTATATATTATTTTATCTGTAACACTGTTCCTAAAAAAATATTTTCTGTAAAGAGAATAATGACTTGTAGAGCTTTTGAAGTTGTGTTCGTGTGTTGAGAATTTGGTACACATTTCAGTGTGACCTCACATTAAGGTATATTAGTTCAGGCGTCATAGCCAGTCATCAGTTGAGTTTACTCCCTGGTCAACAATTTAGTGTGACGTCACCTAATGTCGGAAGTTAAAGATTTCTCAAACAATTTTTTAGATTGGCAAAGCGGTGTTGGAGAACCAATTAGAACATGTGTGTATCTGTAACATATTGTTAAATTAAATTACACTTTCTATAGAATAAAAATATAATACATACCTTTTCAAATAGGTTACAAGGAGACAGAATTGCTAAATGGCTGACAGTGTACAGAGGGTTTCTCTTGAACAAATCTTCCACACCTAATATTTATCTCCAGTCCAGCATAGCTAATACGAAAAAATTCTGTAATCCCTCGTCGACCCCTGGTGTTAGAATCTGGAATTATTGAAGTCACGTGATAGCCCGCGTTAAGTGTCACTATTGTACATTAAGTGTCATTAATGTACCAAGTATGATGCCTGTAGGTGCAGTAATAATGGAGATATGGGCCAGGCTGCCATTCAGACTGCTATTCACATAATATGGGCCAGACTGCTGTTGAGGCTGCTATTCACAGAAGCGCCCCCTTGTGTCAAAATGCGGAATTTTTAGCAAGACGTGATAGCATGTTTTAAGTGTCAATAATCTACTTAGTATGATGCTTGTGGGCGCAGTATTTGTGGAGATATGGGTCAGACTGCTATTCAAACTGCTATTCACAGAATCACCACCTGAAGTCACAATCGGGAATCATTGGAATCACATGATAGTCGACATCAAGTGTCACCATTGCACCAAGTATGATGTCTGTAGGTGCAGTATTTATGGAGTTATTGGCGAATATATAATTCATAGAAATAAGGACTTGTCCCCGTTGAATAGCTAACTGCTAACTACGAACCGCAGTCTAACTCACGTTTGTTAGAGAACATAGAGCAAGTTAGATAGTTCCCGTTTTTCTATATTTCACTGATACGACGGCCAGGTTAATGAGTGAACCAAACTGTGTAGAACCTGGAGAAAACCACGGCACGCGGGCAGATACCTGATATATCCCTTGACTTAAAGCCGCAGTCAAGACAAGCTGGAGTGGAATTATATTTGAGTGGCTCTTGCCAATTAGTACAGGTGACGTCCACAGTGTCATCGCATGACTAAGTAACAGTGCGCAAGTCAAGTAAACTTTCGTGTGTCCACTTACATGGTATTAAAAGATATATAAAAAGGTAATTAAAACGATCAGTATGGTTTAAAGGAACATGAAGAATGATAACAAAGGATAGCATGTCATCCATGAACGTACTGGGTTTACCGCGGGACCAGTATAGCTCTCCCAATTCGCCAACCGCCACGCCTCACCTACAAACCCCGCCCCTTCCCTCCGCCAACAATATCCTTTTGACAGCTATGACCGTTGACGTCACCACATCAGGCTAGTTAATTGCTGATCGTTCATTGCTGAGGCCTCAGGGGAACTGTATTCAGTATATTTTAAGCCCTAATTAGACAACTTTTTGTTCTTCTATATGTTAGATCACATCAACTACTCTACATTAAGAGATAAAAACAATGCGTGTCATGTATTCTCTACATAAACAATTCACATAGAGTTAACAAGTCGTCTATCATTTTGGTGCCATTTAAAGCAAAGCTTCGTGAGGCCAGTTCGGGTTTTTGGCGGACATCTTGTAGTATTTTTCCCCAACTATCCCACCTGGAAATACAGTAACCTCTGTTTTACAATTAGCATGAAGAGAACAGGAGAAAATTTCTCCACTTCGCGTTGTGACACCAAAGTGTGTACACAGATTATTCCTCGAGCAGTGAACCGCGCATTCTGTGACAGAGTTCACTGTAAACGTCGTTATGGCAGCTGATGAGGCCTGCACACCGTGTGTTGTCTTATACTGGAACCATCTTCTAAAGTTTGGTTCTGCAAGAGAGAAATGGTTTATAATCTGAGATATAGAACAAGTTTAATCATTTGGGCGAAACATGATGGTTATCACGTTTCCTTTCCAAGATTTGTCATTTCTCCAAAGGTGTATTGAGTCTTACGCCAGAGTTTTAACTAGATAATATATTACCATTATTATACTGTAAACCCAACTGAAATGCAGTCCACGCCGAGTTCAATACCAGGCTTAAATTATCGGACACTTAGGAACAAGTATGGTGTTTTACCGTCACACATCCTAGATAAATGATGGTGAACATATCAAAATGAATGCTGATGTCTTAACACCACATGGGCAATATGTAAGCCATATCGTGGCAAAAATGACCGTTTTACCCCGTGACTGTATGCTTCCCATTCGAAATTATTGTGTACTAAAAATTTGTATCTTGACTTCATTCATCACCAGGGAATACGTTAATATAATAGAATTTTCCCGAATTTACACCTATAAGGCGCAATCCGATTGGTCAACTTTTTACGTTTATACTCAAATAAACCGAAGTAAATGAAGCCACGGGCATGTAGGACGAATTTTTTCGTTATTCATAGCGCAAAAGTCTTGTCACCTTGAAAATTAGTCTAACAAAATAAATCCAAATCGTTCTGCATCTTCTGCACTTACACTTCCCTCAGATTTCACCATCTAAATGTTAAGTTATACGCGATTTTTTTAAACGAACCCCAGATGTAAACTTTCTCTCGTCATTTCTTTCGCCGGGCACGTGACGTTGCTTAGTAATGGTAGAACTTCGATCACCGATACGCAGTTTTTTACGGCACAGTAGGGCTACTTGCCTTTCTTGTAACATGTCAGTGATTGTGGTGAGATCAAAGTACCGGTAGAACGTCACTGTTTTCCAATATTGGGAACCGAAACCTACCCAAGAACATGATTCAGAAGATCAGTCTAATCCTTTTTCATAGTTTTCTATATTCTATATACAACCCTATGTTAAAATTACCAGAGTGGCCCTTCTGTTCCGTAAAGCCTGGCACACAGGAGGGGAACTTGCTGAAGTATCGACCGCGAGAGGTGGTCACGCAGCAACTTACTCTCCACTTGCTTCATCGCACATTTGTCTCAGTATATTTTCGCTCTAATTATAAGCGTCAAGTCCGACATTCATATACCATTCGTAGTCCGTAAAGGGCGTTCCAAGTCGATAATCGCAAGATCCATTTCCAAAACAACGTTTAACACTAACTCCCAAAGACAAAGGTATGTAAGAAATCATACAAATAAGAAATAAAGCCGGTAACACACAAGAGAGAAGCGGTCCTCAGTTTTCAATGATGCCGGGCAGACAATGAATATTCCAGGCATGAATTCCATATCAAAGTTATGAGTTCCATGTCAAATAACAATTAACAAGTATCTCAGTCGCGCTTTAATTGCAACTGTTAATAAAGGCATCATGCTGATGTAATGAGCATGGCTACCTTTACGGTCCCTAGCCCCAGGTTAAGCAGTATTAGATACAGTTTGAATATACCACGTGACCCTCAACTATCTCACGTGCGTGCTCAAAATGGCGGAGCACGAAACGCAGGAAGAAGAGTTGCTTTTACTCCTGCTGTTATTGCGTCGTCGTCGACGCCGTAGGAATGCATCTTTTCGAACAAACTGGACTAGATCTCCGTTTAAATTCTGCCATGTTCACGGCATACAAACAAGAGTAGTCCAAGGGTATCATCCAAAAATGCTTCATCCACGAGGTCTTCGATAGCGGCCATGTTGCGAACAGTCATATGTTAAGATAAGTATTTTTTGGCCAGCTGAGTTTTCAATCTCAGCTGTCGGCACAGAGTGTCCGCACCCGGTGAGAATTTGGCCTCTCGAGGCAGAAAATATCAAACACGATAGATACTTTCCTCCCTGCCTCTCGTGCCGAAATTCTCATTAAAACTTCGCGGCACACGGGGGAAAGAGATCAGCTGCCCGCCTCCCGTGGTCGATAACTCAGCAAGTTCCTTTTGTGTGCTTAAAGAGATGACGTCATATGACAAAGGGACGTCACTCTGTTTTCGTCACATCGTGGTCTCGAAACCTGCGTAATCCCAGTCATAAAATATGCATTTGGGAGCCTGCGGCGTTTCCTTCCTCAAAACAATCGACTAACATTTCCCACGGACTGGATCCATTTCCAAAACAACGTTTAACACTAACTCCCAAAGACAAAGGTATGTAAGAAATTATACAAATAAGAAATAAAGCCGGTAACACACAAGAGAGAAGCAGTCGTCAGTTTTCTTCTTTCTTTTATCCCTCATTTTAAATCATAAGTATTGACTGTAATATTTTTAGGTTATTGGGGCATCATAGAAAAAACCGCTGTGCAAACCTTTGTTTGCACAGCGGTTTTTTCGTTTATACTCCAACAAACCCCTCAAAAATATTACAGTCAATTCTTAAATAACAAAAAACACATGAGTTTGGGACGCTTAAAAGCTTACTCCATGTCTTTCAGCGTTCAAAAATAAACATTCATCCGCGCACAATGACAAAGTGCAAATAATTGTCCACAGTCACTTAGGAGTAAGCTTCTTAAAAGGACGCTGATTGGCTGACAGTGCAGAGAAGGTTTCGTGTGTTAAACCTTACAGCCTTGGTCAAGCTTAAATAAATGTACCATACCTACAATTCAGCGTAGGATGGGCATAGCCTGGACTTGCCTATCTCTCGGAACGGCCAATCAGAGTGAATTCTGAACCCGTTTAAACAACCGACTAAGTAAGTACTGACTTTACTTGAGCAATGATGTGGTTTACCTGAAAAAACATCGTTGGAACAAGGACTTGGCCACCTGGTGATGAGATCAGGCAGACAGCTGTTCGGGGCACCGGGAGATAACTCTCTAACAGTGAAGGCGGACATGGTCTGGGAGGAATTGAAGCACCTGCTCATTGACTCGTCCCCAGAGTCATTCCAAGACGCATCCTCAAAGACCGCCGACTGGGAAGGGAGAGGCGGCATGAAGGCCGTGGTGTCCGTGGCAAGAATTTTGTCATACACGATCACATCCACAAGGTCATTGTCCAAGGTCAGATTTTTCGGGGCTACAAAGAAACAAACATTTGTATCTCTCTCTCAGACACAACAGTCATTTCATTTTTAAATATATCACATACGATACTGCACCATACAAGGCATGTGATTTTTATTACAAGTGATTGATTGTGGTTTGAACATCAACGACGAATTAATGGTTTATTCCCGTAAAGCAACGAACAGTTCTCTTTTACTCTCATCTGATCACGTTAACATAGCGTTTCCCGAAGCTTTGTATGAGTGTGAAATTGAAAAAGAAATCTGCTTTGAAAATTAATTTAACATTCGATTTGACCTAATTCAAAGAAGTGAATTTGGGACACAGGAGCATGTGAAAATCTTTAAGACGGAGGAAGAGGCCATGTAATCTGATAATCTGATAATCCACCAACGTCTGAACGATCACTTGATTTAAGGGATGTACCCTTAAGTCCTGGAACAGTTCATGTATTGAAATGCATCATGGGCTGGATAGGATGTAACACTACTTTAAGAGCTTCGCACGAACGTTGGAAATCAAGATTGACTGGATGGGCCATACATGTAGCATTAAGCTTGTAAGTTTGTGAAAGAGTTACAATGCAACTCGGACTAGACAGGACGTACAGTATTAGGTTATAGGAAGATAGTCCGAGAGTTGATGGATCGTAGCATTACGTTAGGAAGATTTGTGAGACAGTTGAAAAGCAGCATGAACAAGATGAGTCGTACAGCATTAGATTAAGAAACTAGCCGGAAAGTTGAATTGAAACATAGACTGGATGGGCTGTAGCATTAACAAGTTTGTGCGAGAGTAAATATGCAACATAGACTGGGTAGGCTGTAGCATGACGTTAGGAAGATTTGTGCGAGAGTTGAAATGCAACATAGACTGGGTTGGCCGTAGCATTACGTTGGGAAGATTTGTGAGAGAATTCAATACAACATGGACAGTGTGGGCCATATATTACGATAAGAAGATTTGTGTGAGAATTGAAATGCAACATTGACTGAATGAGCTGTATAGTATTAGGCTAGAAAGATAGTTCGAGAATTGAAATGTAACATGGACTGGGCGGACCCTGGCATTACCACAGGAAAAGGTGACCATGGTATTAAGTAAAGCGTAAAAATAAGCGGCATAAATCTGGCATTCTTGACAATTAACTATATACTTTTCGTTTATCAGAAAGCACAAATGTTGAAAGCAGACTTGAAGAGAAGAACCACTTACCGACGCCAAATTTGCCTTTGTACAAGGCTATTGCTTCAGCCTCTCCGTTACCATTCTGGAGGAAATTTGCCTCGTTTACGACGACGTTTGGACGTGGAGTTAGTGTTTCAGGGCCTATGAGGAAGAAACTGTTGCCATGGATACAATAGTTGCTGAGATCCACAGTAGAATAAGGGGGTGACGAGTGTTTATCTCCGCTGAAGAGGCTAACCATATAGCCGTCTAAACTTACCGGACAGTTGTCGGTATTCCAAATCTCGATGTATTCCGTAGTCTCTGGTGTGTCAGGTGTGTCTGCATTAACTTCGCTTATCAGCAAATAAGGGAAGGGCGAACATTTCACATATTCCGTAAGAATTCCAGCATGAAAAAGAACGAGGAAATGAATGAATCTGTGACGGTCCATGATGTCTTAAGCACATCAAGTATTCTACTGATGAACAAATGTATGCACACAAGTGTGGTGGTGACAGAACATGTGGTCAAACGGCTCAGCAACTATACAGAATAACACAAGAGTGTAAATGGCCTGAGCAAAGTGAAATAGAACAGAAAATTTTCCTCCTGGAGAGTATTTCCTCTTCTAATTTGCTTACTCGTTATCACAGAATCCTGATTGGCTCAGAAGCATGCATGCACGATATCCTGTCGGTAACCTACATCAGGAACACTCAGGGACCTCGAACGGAATGTTGACACAAAGAGCAAAGACTTATCGTTTTCATTAAATAAGCAGTCTATAGGGCTTTCCTCTTACAAGAAATGACCGAGGAAAAATGGATTCCATATCGACTACATGTACACATTGGGAGGTGTGTCAAACGGGTGTGCGCGTGATTATTTGTTGTCACTTTATGATCAGAGTCGAGGTTTCAAAGAGATTCCAGTACCAATCTTTGTGGAACTCTGGAACACAGCATTTTCATTTGTACATAATGACCATGAATGTCCAGTTCTTCAACTTGAAATCTATAATACACACTATAGACCAAGACAGTGTATCATTTTTTACTGAACCTACTGATGTTGGTGGGTTTAAGTCACACACCCAAGTATATTATGAGATACATTTACCCAACCTTCTTGTGTTGATGAACTCAAAGGTACACAGCCAAGTATGATATGAGATACATTTACACAACCTTCTGGTTTTTGACGATCTCAAGGTACAGAGCCAAGTATGTTATGAGACAGATTTACACAGCCCTCTGGTGTTGGTGATCTCAAGGTTCACAGCCAAGTATGTTATGAGATACATTTTCACAACCCCCTGGTGTTGGTGAACTCAAGGTACACAACCAAGTATGTTATGGCATACATTTACACAACCCCCTGGTGTTGGTGATCTCAAGGTACACAACCAAGTATGTTATGAGAAACATTTACACAACCCTCTGGTGTTGGTGATTTCAAGTCACACACCCAAGTATGTCTCATTTACACAACCCTCTGGTGTTGGTGATCTCAAGTCACACATCCAAGTATGTTTCATTTACACAACCCTCTGGTGTTGATGATCTCAAGTCACACACCCAAGTATGGCTCATTTACACAACCGCCTGGTGTTGTGATCTCAAGTCACACACCCAAGTATGGCTCATTTACACAACCGCCTGGTGTTGTGATCTCAAGTCACACACCCAAGTATGTCTCATTTACACAACCCTCTGGTGTTGTGATCTCAAGTCACACACCCAAGTATGTTTCATTTACACAACCCTCTGGTGTTGGTGATCTCAAGTCACACACCCAAGCATGTCTCATTTACACAACCGCCTGGTGTTGTGATCTCAAGTCACACACCCAAGTATGTCTCATTTACACAACCCTCTGGTGTTGTGATCTCAAGTCACACACCCAAGTATGTCTCATTTACACAACCCTCTGGTTCTGGTGATCTCAAGTCACACAGCCAAGTATGTTATGACATACATTTACACAACCCCCTGGTGTTGGTGATCTCAAGGTACACAACCAAGTATGTTATGAGAAACATTTACACAACCCTCTGGTTCTGGTGATCTCAAGTCACACAACCAAGTATGTTATGACATACATTTACACAACCCCCTGGTGTTGGTGATCTCAAGGTACACAACCAAGTATGTTATGAGAAACATTTACACAACCCTCTGGTGTTGGTGATCTCAAGTCACACACCCAAGTATGTCTCATTTAGACAACCCTCTGGTGTTGTGATCTCAAGTCACACACCCAAGTATCTCTCATTTACACAACCCTCTGGTGTTGGTGAACTCAAGGTACACACCCAAGTATGTTATGAGGCACATTTACACAACCCTCTGGTGTTGGTGATCTCAAGTCACACACCCAAGTATGTCTCATTTACACAACCCTCTGGTATGTTATGGGACACATTTACACAACCTTCTGATGTTGTGATCTCAAGTCACACACCCAAGTATGTTTTGAGAAACATAACCCTCCGGTGTTGGTGAACTCAAGGCACACACGTTATGAGACTCATTTACACAACCTTCACATGTTCTTATCACCAAGGAACAGACATCTCAAAGCCACCATACCTTACTTAAATATGTAACACAAAGCCAAAGTAAAAAAACGCAGGTGAGTAAAACGCAAACAAAATGAATATGATTCAAAACCAAGGAGCCAAGCCATTGAACCAAGCCAAGTAGGGCAACCTGAAACCCACTGACGACGCTTAATACAGTGACAGAAAAATGATATAACTCCAAGCAGTGTCAGGGACATGCAAAGTGCTGATTTCCTTGCTTAAAGTCTTCAGCTAGAAAGATACACAGGTTACAAAGGAGTGTCATGCCTGTAATGTATTTGAATAGTTTGCCCAGAAAGCGATACAATGTAATTACGACCGTCATTATAAGACATTATTTTGTACGTTACATCAATCCAATCTGGTTATACTGGTTCAGTTGCGGTTTTGGGTTGTTGTTTCTTTTTCTTCTCTTTCAAGACATTAAGAGTTTGAGTTGTTATTTACATGTATTTAGGTTGATGTCTTTGTTACTTTATTCATTTCCAACGAGACGTTAATGAAGCAATTCATGTGTTAGCTCGACCACCGCACAGAGATCATTTACTTTTGTTTGAAGCCTGTGATCTGTCTGAATATTTTTACACGCACCACACTTTCCATACATTCAATCGTTTAGTTCACTGACGAACACTGCGACTTCTTCTCAATGTTAAAAAAGATGTTACATATACCTGCTCTTTATTTTGTAAGTAAATTAAGACAATATCCAGTCCTACGTACATAGTTTCATCACTGCATCTAATAAACCGTATGAAAAGTTTCAATCAAAATGCAACAAAGATACATATTTCATCATCGACAACTTACATATACTAGCATGGTACACGATTTAAATACAGATTTCACGCATTTGCCCGTAACATTGCTTGTGTCTTTTGAACATCATTAAAAACTACTAAGGAGTTCTCTGCATCATTCCGTCTTAATTTCGTACTTTATATACTTTCTCAGTATTTTGGAGATTTGTATTTAACGTACGGATTATTCAATTGAAACGTCCATTTTGGCTGACGGCTGCTATATGCCTATGAATGCCGGTACTGACGCCTAGATATGTACGAGGATTCCAGTTATCAAGTAACAGATGGTCTTTCTAGTTATTAAGTAATATGGTCAATGCGTTGTACATCATGTAGCAATAATCAAGCGTAGTTTTCCGAAAGGGTACAAGGCCCAAGATTACACTTGATTCAGGGCATGTCTTTTTGTTCCAAGCTGACCTCAACCAGCTCTCAGTTAGATCGCCATTCCGACACCTAGTACATGTATGTTCTGCATATGTAGCATGTTCCGCTACATATACTCACAGTTTTAGCCTTGCTAAGCCTTTCGGATTTGAAAGGGGAAGTCGTTAGATTTGTGCACATCTATGCACCAGAACTAAATGAACGTTAACAGCGCCTATCTCGACTATTTCGTCTTCAGGCTACACGAAATTTTTCATTTTACCCTTCCAATAGCTTTATTGGATTTTTTATTCCCCCAACGGATATTAATGTCGTATATATAGGACCGAATAACCCAAATAGAACACATTAAATCCACTCAAATGGGTGCCTTTCATAACACAGTTGCTCCTCAGTAATCGCTAACAAACCACGTATAAGCTTCAAACGTCCACTGCAGACGCGTAGAAACTTATTCCATGTCTTTCAACGCTCAAACAAACATTAATCCACGCAGACCAACAAAGCACAAATAACTTCACATGCATTTCTATCACACTCCCCACAATCACTAAGGAGTAAGCTGCTTAAACAGCCGACCCAAAAAGCACTGACTTTAAATGACGTGGTTTGCCTGAAAAACAGTGGTGGAACAAGGACCTGGCGACCTGGGGACAAGATCAGACAGCTTTTCGGGGCACCGGGAGATAACTCTCTAACAGTGAAGGCTGACATCGTCTTGGGGAAATTCGAGCACCTGCTCATTGCCTCATTATTGCAAGATTCCACCTTAAAGGCCGCTGATTGGGTGGGAAGAGGAGGCATGAAGGGGGAGATGTCGGTGACCAACCGTCTGTCATGCGCGATTACATCCACAAGGTCACTGTCCACGTTCAAGGTCGTAGGTGTTACAGGAACATTTTCCCAGAGAGCATTACTAACATTTTATGTCTTTTATTCTCTTCTATTCGTTCTTAATGCGATTTCATTATCGTCATATTTTGAAAGGTTGTGATTGTTTCAAACTGTAAAATGTATACTTAATAATTTTTGACGGCATATTTATCTGTTTGTTATTGTGATTGTTTTTTGTTTTCTACTGTTTTACCTAAATGATGGATGTCATGTTTATAGGCAAGGGTTAGAGATCACTAACGATGTTACGTGTTAAATAAACGGGGATCAACATTTGTGAACAGAAATACTCTTCTTTAAATTATCTCCTTATTTCGTATTCTGGTGTGTAAAAGTTCAGTTGTGTATTGCCTTTTAGTTCCCTAAAATATGTCCATACCACGGCTTATCACTCTGGTTATGTTACATGTTAGGAGACCTAACATCCACGAAGGACTTGCCGTTGCCTTTCTCCAAATACATCGCTACCGCGTCAACTTTGCTGTTTCCATTTTGAATCCATGTAACGTCTTGTATAACCAAATCTGGACGAGGGTTTACAGAGGTACTACTGATGACAACGGCGCCATTGCCGGGTATGCAGTAGTCTCACAGGTCAATATTTTATACGAAGCTGATCTACGATCATCTCCATAGTACAAGACGGTTCTAAATCTCGACAAACCCAGGGCAGAAGTGTCACTCTTCCAGAGTTCTATATACTCCGTGGTTTCGGGGTTTTCAGGCGTATCGGCGTTCACCTCGTTAATGAACACAGAAGATGCGGGGAAACATTCGATGTGGCCTAGGAGAATTCCAATGATGATCAGTGCCAGAATATGGACTCTTTTGCTCTGGTACATTGTGGAAATTGAAGCAAAGTTCTGTTGGTATCCACAGAGTAGAGGGCCAAACAGCTTTGCATATGCTGCAAATGTAGTAAACAAGTCAGTCGGATTGTACACTGACAAGCTAAAACCAAATCATAAGGGAACAGAGCACAGAATAGACCACATCCAAAAATACGAAAGAAAATTTCGCACTGAAAATATCAAATATAAGGTAAGACAAAATCAAAAACATACATTTGAACAGTTCAACTAAATGTGGTCACGCCAGACTAACATCTGTAAACAGCACTTACAATATGCCAGAGAGAGACCAACAGTAAATGGGTTTCTGAAGACCAAAGAGAGCAGTGAAAAAACAGTTAGGTCTTGTCGAGGATTTAAATGCCAATGCAGCCATTTTCGAACAAAAATCAACATTTTCGGATGATTCACAAAATGAACTTTGTCCACTGAGACACTAAGTACCAACGTGGTAGAAGGCCACATCGTCTGAGGCATGCATTGAAATATCACAATTTGACGGCCCAAAATCCAGTCTCATCAATCTAAATCACCTCCAAATTACCATCCAGTATCATCAACCTAAATTGTCTAAATCACCATCCAGTATCATCAATCTAAATACTCCAAATTACCATCCATTGCCATTAAACTAAAAAGTCTAAATCACCATCCAGCATCATCAATCTAAATTGTCTAAATCACCATCCAGTGTCATCAATCTAAATTGTCTAAACCACCATCCAGTGTCATCAATCTAAATTGTCTAAATCGCCATCCAGTGTCATCAACCTAAATAGTCTAAATCACCATCCAGTGTCATCAATCTAAATTGTCTAAATCACCATCCAGTGTCATCAATGTAAATAGTCTAGATCACCATCCAGTGTCATCAACCTAAATTGTCTAAATCACCATCCAGTGTCATCAACCTAAATTGTCTAAACCACCATCCAGTGTCATCAATCTAAATTGTCTAAATCGCCATCCAGTGTCATCAACCTAAATTGTCTAAATCACCATCCAGTGTCAACAACCTAAATTGTCTAAATCGCCATCCAGTGTCATCAACCTAAATTGTCTAAACCACCATCCAGTGTCATCAATCTAAATTGTCTAAATCGCCATCCAGTATCATCAACCTAAATTGTCTAAATCACCATCCAGTATCATCAATCTAAATAATCTAAACCACCATCCAGTGTCATCAATGTAAATAGTCTAGATCACCATCCAGTGGCACTGTTCTAAATTGTCTAAACCCCCATCCAGTGTCATCTATCTAAATAATCTAAACCACAATCCAGTGTCATCTATCTAAATAATCTAAACCACAATCCAGTGTCATCAATCTAAATAGTCTAAATCACCATCCAGTGTCATCAATCTAAAAACTAAAAATTACCATCCAGTGGCACTGTTCTAAATTGTCTAAATCCCCATCCAGTGTCATCTATCTAAATAATCTAAACCACAATCCAGTGTCATCAATCTAAATAATCTAAATCACCATCCAGTGTCATCAACCTAAATTGTCTAAATCACCATCCAGTGGCACTAATCTAAAATACTCCAACCCACCATCCAGTATCATCAACTTAAATTGTCTAAATCACCATCCAGTATCATCAATCTAAATAGTCTAGATAACCATCCAGTGGCACTAATCTAAAATACTCCAACCCACCATCCAGTATCATCAACTTAAATTGTCTAGATCACCATCCAGTGTCATCAACCTAAATAGTCTAGATCACCATCCAGTGTCATCAACCTAAATTGTCTAGATCACCATCCAGTGTCATCAGTTTAACCATAGAACCAAAACCGAGCATTCGAGACATCCTTTGATATCAATCAAATTTAGTGCTGAAGTACGGAACGTCAGTTTAAGGGGTAAACATGACAACACAGCCAGAACCGTCGAGATAGCTGAGGCTTACGACCACCAATGTCATGGGTTTGAGCTTTGAGAATCTTTCGATGAATCTTTGCGCATGTCGTTCGCTTAGGCTAAAGATACTGTTCTGGGAAGCTTACCCTGCAATCCACTGCAGAACTGGGAACCGGTGGAAATATAGCATGTTTAGTGATTGTTGACACTTATTATGTGAATTAATATGGAAAGCTATTAATAATATATTCAATCTACTTTTTGAGAAAACTACACAGTTTGGATTAAATTGTCTTATCCAAAGACGAAACGATAGGTACAATTCATATCTTAATGAATCAATACAGCATGTAGACACATTGAAAACAATCACGGTAATGGCAGACGCATCCATTATACACGCTAAATCCCGTTTGTCCAAGATAACAAAAAGACATATTGGAAATATGCCTGATTTTAGAATGTAATCTTCTAAAAGCCATCCACATTAGTTTACCTTTTACATGACGTTTTCTTTCCGATGACGTAGAAAAATGGTTTCTTTTGTTACACAACACGCCACCCAGAGTAATGATTTATACGTCTTCACAATTCAAGCACGTCGAGGGATAGAATTCCGTGATAACGTTTGTTTACGCCAACAGTGGATATGAAGTCCTTGTTAAAACTTTTTGGAATGTCGATACTTCTAAGACGCCAGCATAAAAATGACTTCTTTTAATGTCTGTTCAAATAAAGTTTCATTTATTCGAAGCTATTAACAAAATGCATTACTGCATGTAGGTTCCTGGTACCCTTTATGCTGTGATTCCCAGGGACAAAGATGTGGTCTGGGTTTGTGTACGTTGTGGGTCTATAAGTCGGTTATATAAACCAGTTACTCAGTAAATCTGTGGTTCTGCCCAATATACCAAACTGCGCTGTAAGCCACCATATACACTTCACACTTGACAGCAACACAATAGACGGTTTACGAGTGGCTCGAAAAGCAGAAAGAAAATCTAAATCATGTAACAGGGTAAACATTTGCCGTAACTAGTTTGTATTACAATCGATTAATGCGCACCGCGGCTGAACTGACGTTTCAACGTGAACAACAGGCATGGACGAGACAAATTTCCTGTAAGGAACGTGAAGCGCACAGACGTACCCCATTACAATTATGTTCTGTAAAACTAAGACAGACTTCCCCATAAACAGAGGAACATTGGTCCATACAACTCTCTGTTCTAAAAGAAGCAGAACGATTATAACAGGAGCTGCAGGTCTCACCAAAGTGACCTCCGTTACCACTGACATATCTAACTTAGTACGCATGCGGTGATGTTCAATTTGTTTCAGTGAAACAAGATGTGATGTCAATCAGAAACAACATTAAATGGCTGACAAAGAACGCACTTTGACCGCACTCAATGAACGACAATGATCCAAACATCTCACATCTGAAATTTTGGGCTCCCTAATGTTGAAAAAAGCATAAACGGTTTCACTATTTTCCTGTCTTCTGTCAAAAGCAATCATACACACGTTGTTAAAAGACACATGAAGAGGTACTATAATACGAGGAGTATGGTTTCAAGGAACATGACTGACTTGCCCCAAAATTGAGAAAAACATCTCTGCGATATTTTTTATTCATATTTTGCGTCAGTGTTCGGGAATATTAGAAGATGACATAATGAACAAATTTGTTTTGACAGCTATCGCCGTTAACGTCACCACAACAGGCTATTTCATTTTCGGCTGCTCGCTATAGCTTTGGGAAAGGTCTAGTTTTAAGCCACTTTTTTGTAATTTTGTGTGATGGGCCACATCCTTAGCTGCATATTAAGATACAAAACTCAAGAGTACATGTACCCTTTAAACAGTCGGTCTGTCGTGGAATAAACGTCCGAAGGCGCACTTGTGTTCCAGATTTCTACCCAAATGAGGAAACTCTAATCCATCACTATAAGACTACAACAGTAATTAATCTTCATCGCAGAGCACATTATAACTGGATCACACTTGGACTATGTCATAAATATACAACCCCAGAGGCTTGAGCATTATTAACCCATAGGAATTCATATTAAATCCTGTTTTTAAATATATTGAAACAACTTTTGTCTTTAGTGAATAACGTTTTTAGGAGACCATCCAAACAATTCGGATTGTTTTTGATATGTCGCGTTGTCTGCTGATCGTATTCTCGCCATGTTCTTTATCTTGACCAGTCTTGGAGCAAATTCCAGTCAAATTTTGCCTTGTTCACTGAATTTCTTGACTGTCTCATCATCATTAAACCCACAGAGTCTTGTCAAATTGCTGGATGTCATTTTGAGCGTCGGTTAGGTAACAGTACCGAACTACTTTTTGTTTGTGAGTCCCATTCTCTGTGGAGGCATGTTGGGCGAGTGGGCTGTACGCCGATAACGTGATCTGCTGGGGATTAAACGTCAGACCCTGATGTTACTGCTTCGGAACCCTAGGTGATCTCTGCTAAATGTCAGCCTTTAGAATAAGTCCAAAACCCCAAAAGAGTAAATCCCAACTAACGATAAAACTTACTATGTACCTTGTCTAATTAATGATCGTTGTATCCTTTACATTTGACGAATAATAGATCAACTCTCACCTGAATCTCACGTCTGCTAAGACTTATCTGGCCTGTGGAATTACCCTTAAATATCTAACCAGGCGTTGGTGATAATCTAGATGCTGTCTCGTCTACTTTTGACACATGGAATCCTTGTGATGAAAAACTTGGCTAATTGATATGCATACATGTATGTAAGCCACATCAATCTTTCTACATTAGCAGCTGCCCAAATTTCGTCTGAACATGGCCCTGTGCATCGATAACTGTCCTTACCCTACACTTTGCGACCTGAGGTAAAGAACAGTAACCTTAAGGCCACATCGCTTTACCGTATGATTTTATATGCATCTCGGAGTTCGAGGGAAGTTTCACTTTTGATCTTCACTCTGCAAGGTAAGTGGGTTTCTTGGTTCAGATCACCATTCAGTTGTTCCTAATTTTAAATGACTTTAAAAACTTGGGCCAAAATGCACTACACAATACCACTTTTCCATTGAGACGAATTTATTTCCTAGTGTACATTCGTTTTGGGGAATCGCAGAGGGATAAATAACTAGATCAGTGTACACTATTGCGCGTGCACTTCGCTATAACATCTGTTTGTCAGTCCTATGTATTCAGACTTCATACAGCATATAAAACTCTTTGATCACATGAGAAGTATACGTCATTAACCCTACGGTACGCCTACAGTAGTTCTGACAACACGTGATAGCGGCTCACTGCATAGAAGTCTAATCACTATGCCCAATGCGTTAGTTTGCCTCTATAACTTATCTAATTTTAACCTTCTGTATATCGATTATAACACGGATAATTCCACGTGAAAATTGAGCATCTGGTATACAATTACAATATGGAAACACCAACAATCCTCGCGTGGTAACGTCGTGTTGGT
This sequence comes from Liolophura sinensis, assembly GCF_032854445.1. Classification (NCBI taxonomy): domain Eukaryota; kingdom Metazoa; phylum Mollusca; class Polyplacophora; order Chitonida; family Chitonidae; genus Liolophura; species Liolophura sinensis. The sequence continues at coordinate 2,011,310 of NC_088301.1, read as the reverse complement.
CACATGAACGCCGCAGTATGACAGGTAAGAGGGTACTTACAGCTCAGTGGGCCATATAACTTAGCTGTCGTCTGAATGGAAAGTTTGGTTTTGCGACCAATACGGTCAAAGTATCGACACTAATTATACAGGAACGGCACAACATTGATATTTGATAATATCGGCGTGTTCGATCATCAGGACAAGACTTTGAAGTGACCACTCCGAGGTGATATGCACTTCCAACAATATCTATTCACATAAAATATATTGCTTAGCCTCTGTACATTCATTACATGTAAACTTTATCTCCTAATCGAACAAGTGAAAAAACATGTTCCCATTGATCACCGTGAGAAAACCACAAGTTGCAAGCCTTGCCTTCCAAATAAACAAAACAAATAAAAGAAAGGCTTGAATCTAAAGCAAATTTATTGTTTGCTGCGCTCACACTACTGCTTCACTGTTGTTTAATTTCACAGTGGACATAGATAATGAACCTCGTTCGTTTTACCATGCCTTGTTTTCACTCGTGTTTGACAAGAAATTATACCCAGGAATTTACGATGTCCGTCAGTCTTTTCAGTGGAAGAAACCGGAGTGTCCGGGTTTAGTCACCGACAAGCTACTGACGAACTTCCCCGTGTGTGATGTACATATATGTACATATCACTGATGGAAGGCAAAAGTTCCTCCTGGAAATCCACAAGTTCAATGTCCCAGGAGGGGGAGTGAACCTGCAACATTTGTAAGAATATACTTGCCCTTAATCAGAACTCGAAATTGGGATATAGATTTTGGATACGCTATTGTATACATGTAAAGGTCGCCAAATCGGCTTACCATACAACTACGGTCGCTTTGTGAAACCCTGTAACCTAGACTGAACGTGCAGGCAGAGATATGGTTTTCCTTACATCTTAGAGGTTTCATTCCTCCCAGCTTACTTTTCTGCAGAACTGCAGACCTGTACGCTTCCATTCACCACTATCGAGAACGGTCTTTTCGAGTGTGCTGCGTTTAACGTCAAAGTTCTACGCTACAAAAACGTTTCCTCTCGTTCTACAATAATTCGCCTAGTAACTCGTGAATAATACAGACCTGAACGCTACAACTAACACACAAGAGCATGTACCTGTTACATCCAAATTAAGCAAAACCTCGCTAATCGCCATTTTCAAAACGAGTCAACTGCAACCAGCATCGTCCGGGGAACGTTTGGGTTGAAACCAAGATTACATCATTATAAGGGCGATTGGCAACTTATTTGAAATCTCTTTCGCTTTTATAGTAAACAGAAGGAATTACAAACTAGATTTTAAATTTGGGAAGAGTCCGCTCTAGTAAGGGAGGCACGTGATTCGACCTTTGCGGTTTGCGAAGCTTGGATGCAGACCAAGTGCACCCAAAATTAATCCGTTAAAGTGAAAGACAGCACCTGGATAATGGTTATGTCCACTGAAAGACTACCATTCAAAGTATCTCAAACCGGCATTAAATATTTTTTTCACCCCAGCCCAGTAAAAGCTTAGTGAAACTTCGTCTTGTAACAGCTTCAAAACGTCTCCATGATTGACAGCAAGGTGACGTCACCATTACTCTAGTTCTCTCACGTCGATGGTATTTCTCTATGTCTATGGTAGATTAATGTTGTGGACTTCGGCAATGAAGGACCAAGTGTTAAATAGCTTTCTCGGAAATTGGACACACAGAGAGGATATTTCTTCCACTGTTTGAAATGTTCATACAGTATGCTTACTACATCGTTTATCCAGTTTACGAGTAGCCTGCAGATGCATGACCGGGGCATTCCTGGTTCAGGTCGTAACCTCAGGAGGTGTTGTGCTGGTACCAATAATTCGGACTCCTGTTAAATGTTTACAAAATTACAATACGATTGTTGTACAACTGGATTCATGCTCATCTCTGACACAAATAGGAATGAATCTAAGCACCACTGAGGCTGATCGAGGCATTCGACTGTCGCTGTGTTTTGTGCTTCACTTTTGTAGTGGTGGCTTCTAAGATAAGAGCAGTGCTGACCTAGTGATCGAGGACGTGAGAGAAAGAAAATCGGCTTAAACGACAACGTTTCAATAATGTTAGTGTATTTAATAAAAGAAAGTAGAAAAAAACGTCATTTGCATGCGAGAGAAACAAAGAGGAAAATTTAATATCATCAGTTCTAATTAATTCAGAGACAAAATTATAGGTCTATCATATGATTTAATTAATTTTAAGTATTGTCCAGTGAGATACCTTCTCATTTCCATAAACCTTCGGCATCCCTAATGAATTTTTCACCGACGCTAATATTTGTTATTAACCAACTGCATGCTGACTAAAGGCTAACATGAACGACAAAAAATGTATTTGTATAATTTGAACAGCGTGTCTAAGTAGGCCTAGGGTCTACCGGGCTGATGAATGCTGTTTGGGCCGAGATGGTATGCTGCTGTCTGACGTAATTTGTAATACCGTCGTTGAATATTACACGGCTTGTAAATCAACTGATTTTACGTCTGTGGTGGTTCCTAAATAACACATATCTGTCCCACAACACTGCGTGGAATGACCCTTCGGCTACACGCAAATAAATCGTCGTAAACGACCTCAAAATGATGTTTTATCATTAGCTCTGTGCTATCATACGTGACTTCATGGAATGAATGGGTCAAGGCCACGTCTGAGCTTAGGCTACGCAATCTGAAAGCAACGAGTTTGACTGAATAAAATTCTCATGATGGCTACTTTGATTCACACCAGCCATTTGTGCTGTCATTTTGTTCTACAAGTTGTTCGGTGAAATCTGCTTTCGATTCAAATATGTTTTAGCCAGGTGCTGTCTTGTTCTTTAATTGTGACAGAAAACTGTGTCATATTCAAAATAATATTCTGTTAGTCTAATACAATCTTTAAGTTGATTTAACAGAATATTTGGGGCAACATTTAACAGAACAATCTCCTGTAACAACAGAATACATTCTTGCATCACTCAGACAACAGACTTTCTGTTAAACTTAATATCCCATTTTCTGGAGGGTGGATGTCTCGGTTATATTTGTGTTAATTGCGACGTTATGGCTTCTATTTCTCCCGCATAATGAGGCGATATGAATTCAGAATTACTTTAAGATCACGGGAAACTGGTTTTCGTCCTCTACAGCTTTGACACTTTTGAGGACAGAGCACACGACAGGATCGAGATCTGGGTATGTAAATGTCATGTTTCAGAGTTGTTAATGTAGCAGCTAGGCTGGGAACATGGCCAAGCGATCTCAAAGAGACCTTGCATGTTGTACTGGTTGAATTGTGATATGTTTGCACGCGGCACGTAGGCCCTAGCTATGTATTGGAGGTTGAGCAGTTTCCTTGTATCAGCATTTCTATAACATGGGCAGAATTCAAATCACTTTCCGCCTAGGCACTGCTCCTGGATTCTTTACCAGAATTATCGATTTAATAAACGTCGAGATAGAAGAAAGCTGCTTGGAGAAATCATTACTAATAGTTCCTGAATTGAAATCAACTTTGTACTTGGGCACGATCACACCGGAAACCCATGCTCTCAGATGAATAGACTCCTGAATAGAATTCTGCTATATACCATGCTGAGTTAGTAGAAAAAATGATTTCAGACCGTAGCTTTTTGCAAAAATCCCTTGTACACCATAAGCAAAACACTACAGCCAAATAGGTAAGAGACTATGACGTTATGCTCTCGCCACATGAACTTTCTTACACGTCCAACTGCTCTGTAGCCACGGGTTACAGAGAAGTGGGTCTTTTCTTTAGTGATATGGGGAGGGGGGGGAGCTGCAGATTACAGAGAAATCTTCCCTTACCTTTAAGGTCAAACACTGCATACTTTGCATTGAGGCATTTTGTCAAGCATTCATGACAATCATGTGTGACGACATGAGGTCATAATGACAGCCTCGGTCACTAATTTTGATCAGTTTTATTTCGTCCTTTCTCTCTTACTTAGTCCACTTGCGCGCCGCTGAATTATTACTGTGTATGTAGGCTTTGGGTTTAATGTCATACTTAATTTTTCAGTCATATGATGAGGACGAGCCATTAGGTGTGTGTACATATATTGTGTCTTCTTATTGCAGGGCGAATCTATGCCGCCAAAGTACAGCTGCCAATGAAGTATCATGTTGAAGATACCACACGTGACACCCCACCCAATCACACTGTACTGACACCTGGCCAACCATTCTCGTTTCCTTGCTCTAATCTCTCATCAGCAAGTACCATTTTCTTTGGTACGGCCCGACCCAAGTTTGATCCGGACTCCTGAGGTCTCCCCGACTCAGGTAAACCAAGGATTAAATCTATTAACCCGTGTATATCTTGAAATATTGTCATATCATGCTGGCATCCCAAAATTTATTTGTTTTACGCCAATCGAAAGAATATTTCACTTATATGACAGCATTTGGCATTATGCTAGAGGAAACCAGGCAGGGCCTAGGGGAAACCCACGACTACCCACAGGTTCCTGTACACGTACTACCAGCAGGAACTAGGCTTCTTTCTTAACCAAAAATTGTACAGGCTATCCAAAACTAAGCTGAACGACCTTGAACCAAATGTCAGAATCACAAAGCTGGCAGGCTTTATAGCATAGACTTACTCTTAATTTCACAACAGTTTGTTGGACTAAACTTGTGAGTAACACCTAAAATGTATATTTGCAGGCAGAGATTAGGTGTATACTGTCATAACAGAGGTAAATAACGTCTCTGTGTGTACCCAAAGGAAAGGTGAACAGGGGACCTGCTCCTGGGGTAAAATCCAACCAACATGACAAACAACAAACTCTTCTATAGTTTATACACATTTCTTTGTTACATCTACCATCTGGTCTTCTTTCTTTTGTACAATACATGTATATGTACAACCCTTTGGAAGCCTGGCTCTCTATTAGTTCACAACCTTTTGTGAGCTTTCACATACACACCCCTACAATGTTTACAATTCCTTGGTGTCTCGGTGGTGAATTTCAGAATTCTTTCAATGGTTCTCTGGTAGTTCTAAGGTTCACAGTCTAGTCACAGTAACCCAGGAGGCACCTTGGGAGCATCTCAATAGGTTCAAGACACTGTGCTGCACGCTGACACCAGGTTCCTAAAGGTTTGTGGTGGATCAGCCTCATGACCACATGGTACACCATGTCTGTATCAAATTTCTGTGCATCACCTTTACACCAAATGTCTGCACACCACGTCTTCAATTTATGTCTTTTTACCTGGTCTGCATGTCTGTACAAAATGTCTGTCTACCAGACCTGAACACTATGTCCATGTCTGTACTCCAATGTCTGTACTCCAATGTCTGTCAACACAATGTTTGTCAACAAGGTCTCTACATCATGCCTTTACACCAGGTCTGTAGATCATGTCTATCTACCAGATCTGTACACCATGTCTATCAACCAGGTTTGTAAACCATGTCTATCAACCAGGTTTGTAAACCATGTCTCTACACCATATTTGAAGACCATGTCTATCCACCAGGTCTGTAGATCATGTCTATCAGCCAGATCTGTACACCATGTCCATCCACCTGGTCTGTACACTATGTCTATCCATCAGGTCTGTAAACCATGTCTGTACTCCCAAATCTGGACACAATGTCTCTGCACTATACACAAAATTCTTCTCCTCATCAGTACATCAGACGGCAGCACTTCTTCCTGTTTCACAACACATATGTACCTCTCAATCTCCGTTCTTATCGTCTGGCTTCTTCTTCGCTGTGAACAAAGACAGGTTTATTTTTGCCTCAAAACTTGGACGAAAGCACTTAGTGATATTTCCTGTCCCTGTATAAACAGTAGCAGCTATGAGATAAACTATGACGTTTTGATTACAGACTGGATCTCCTAGCACCAATCATTGTAATACAAGTTAAAATTCAAGAAATTAGCAAATTACATATAAATTTTAGTGAACATTATATAATTTCCTGAAAATCAAACCATTTTGTAAAAAAATTCCAGATAAATCTGGCTAAACTCCACAATGTTTCCCTTACACTTTACCACAACAGTATGCAGGTGAGAAAACTGAAGAGCCCTCAATTATAAACTGCTTGTACAAAACCTTCTACAAACCGAGCAGCTTACATGACAAAGGCAAGCTAGTTTACACCTAAGGATGGCTGCTCAGAACTTCATTTTCTTGTACTATAACTCTCACAGGGATAAGCTCAGCTCTTACTATACTTCACCCAAATGTGGGTCAAATGGCACAAGGAAACAAAAACATAAAAATGATGCCGAAATCAGATGAAAGTCAATGAAAACCTATTTTTATTTATTTGTGGGTGGGTGGGTGGGGGGGGCGGCGCCCGAATTATTTAAGATAACATGACAATGGCTCATCTCTCTTTTCTGGGTATTCTCACGGGATTGTTGCTTTGACAAGCAGTCTCTCTAAAATTACGGACACAGTGACACTAGAATTAAAAGTGAATATTTCTAAAACATCGCTCTGCCTTTTTACACTTTTACGTGCTTTGTCAAATTACCACCTAGGCACTCTTTTGAGAATATTTGAAGAGATGCTCAATAATAACTGAGAAATGGTCTGTTCTGATATACTGTATTGTATAAGAAACCAGGAACGTCCAGGAATCACTTCAAAGACATCAAGTTATTTGCGTTTTGTTTCCTACAACATTCAACCAAGACATCACCGGAATAAGTTTCTTCGCACACTTAACATGACTGACACGGCCTAGAACAATGGCTTTTGTTTTTGTGAACATAAACACGATGCCAAAAATAATGTCCTAAATAAGAATGTGATGCATGTCTAATAGATTTATTTGAATGCAAATTTGTTGTTTATACCCAAACACATGCATTAAATCTGAATTATGATTATATTTATGAATATATTAAAATATAAATATGATCAATATCCATGTCAAACACATTTTTAAGATGAAGACAAAATTCTAGTATAAATATATTTATTAATCTTGCGTTACATCCTTGTTTACAAAATTATTACGCAAAGACAATGTATACCCAGGTGGTCCCAACTACCCACCATACAAACATTATTTCAAGTGTCTGTTTTCTCTCTAAATAAAAATGGAAAAATACCGAAGACCACATTGCCAACTAATTTGCCCCCTCCTTTATCTGAACCTTGTGTTATTTTGATGTTTTCTCCAGCTTTAACTACATGTAATCCATTTCATCATTCATCATCAACCACTGTTGTTAGTGCTCTCAAGCACTCACAAGTCAGTGAATGCATTAGCAGTTTTCACATTTTTGTAGTAACTTTTCCTTTCATCTTAACGTTTCCTTGGCCACTTATGTCTAAACTTTATTTACACATTTATCCAATATTTATTTATTTATTTATTTATTTCACTTGTGTTTTACATCATACTCAGAAAATTTCACTTATACCATAGTGGCCATCATTTTGGTGGTAGGAAACCGGAAAAACCCGGGGAAACCCACGACCATCCACAGGTTTTCACCATACCTTCCCACATACGGAAGCCAGCCTGAGCTGGATTTGAGCAGTGACCTCCTTGGTGAGAGGCTCCTGGGTCACTGAGTTGCATTGGCGTGCTAGCCATCTTGGCTACAGAAGCGCCTATTTAGGGGCTTCATATCATACTGAGGGAGTTTTCTGTTATATTTATTTATCTGATTGGTGTTTTACACCGTACACAAGAATATCTGACTTCTACTACGGTAGCCATCATTATGGCGGGAGGAATCCATGCAGAGCCTGGGGAAAACCCACAATCATGACCATTCACCCGACATCTGACAAAGCCAAACCAGTAAGAGCCGGATTTGAGCCCATGGCATTATTGGCCAGGAGCTGTCCAGCTTCAGTGAGAACATTTGTACCCAGTAAGACAATAAGGTCTCCTATGCTTTCCACCAGATTTTGGATTGTTCTACTGTACCACAGCTAGTCAGGTGAATTTCCTGAGATTATAGCCTTCAGATATTCATGTGAAGCCAGCCAGGACTTTCTAGGGAATCGCCCCCAGGTTACCACTGAGATGAGACTTACTCTCTTTGATGTTCTCATCCCTGGCCCTCATTCTCTGTATGAACCCAGCACTTTTATTCTTCCTGAACTGTTCAAACGGATCTTTGATGTCGATCCCAACTCCTTTAAACTTGTCCTGCCTGTCTCGGACCTCTCCCCCACTTATAGGCTCCACGATACCCTGCTCTGTGGCCCCAAGTCCACGACCTCCCCAACCTGTCACACACCGAAAACTCATGTAACTGTTACAGTACAAGGAACACACACATCATTTCCTAGATTTATTATCCCAGACTAATACTAGTTAACATAAGTCTATGATACACATCACTGGATTTAAACATATTCCCTATATTGATATCAAATCAACTTTTAAGTGTTTTCATTTATAAATATGAAACATGCGTCATTAAGATCCAATGTTACTGAAACAGTTAAAAAGTCCAGACATAATGTAAATTTTATTCAAACTCTAACAATTATATGTGCTAGGCATCAAGCACATGACTGAGCATGATGGTAAACTGTTCAAATGGAATAGATATAATATTATGTAATCTAAATAATCAACTGAAAAGCTACTGAATTTGTTCTTGTTAGATATGTTTTAGATAGTCAAAAGAAATGACATATTGGCTTACCCATTTTCATGAGGAGTTGATGCCCTTTGTTGTCCTCTCCTAGTTTTGAGACAGGCCCTGTGTTCATCAGGGGTTCAGCACTGGAATGTAGATGTACCATGTATCAGAGAGGAACACAAATGACAAAACAGTGCACCTACACCCCTCTGCACAAACCACCAGTGGAAACGTGATATTTATTTATTTGATTGGTGTTTTACAGCGCTCTAAGGAATATATCACTTATACTAGGGCAGCCAGCATTATGGTGGGAGGAAACTGGGCAGGACCTGGGGAAGTACAAGACCATCCACAGGTTGCCAGAAGACCTCCCATATGGCCGGAGGGGAAGCCAGCAGACCACCTCACATACGGCCAGAGGGGAAGCCAGCAGACCTCCTCACATACGGCCGGAGGGGAAGCCAGCAGACCGCCTCACATACGGCCGGAGAGGAAGCCAGCAGACCTCCTCACATACGGCCGGAGGGGAAGCCAGCATTGGTGAGAGGTTCCCCAGCCACACAGGCACCATGGAAATGGAATAACTGCAAACTAGAATCATAATTAGTCACTATTCGAATCTGCATTTGGTGAAAACCAGAGCCTGGCAAAATCCATGGCCACTGGCAGGTTGCTGGCAGACTTTCCTTTCAATGACCAGAGAGTCAGAATGAGAATATCGCTTAAGAATGTATCTTCATCAGACACAAACTGTATCTTCATCACACACAAACTGTATCTTCATCACACACAGACTGTATCTTCATCACACACAAACTGTATTTTTATCACACAAACTGTATCTTCATCACACACAAACTGTATCTTCATCACACACAAACTGTATTTTTATCACACACAAACTGTATCTTCATCACACACAAACTGTATCTTCATCACACACAAACTGTATCTTCATCACACACAAACTGTATTTTCATCACACAAACTGTATTTTCATCACACACAAACTGTATTTTCACACAAAAACTATCTTCATCACACACAAACTGTATCTTCCTTACAAACAAACTGTATCTTCATCAGACACAAATTGTATCTTCATCACACACAAACTATATTTTTATCACACACAAACTGTATCTTCCTTACAAACAAACTGAATCTTCATCAGACACAAACTGTATCTTCATCACAAACAAACTGTATTTTTATCACACACAAACTGTATCTTCATCACACACAAACTGTATCTTCATCAGACACAAACTGTATCTTCATACACACAAACTGTATCTTCACACACACAAACTGTATCTTTATCACAAACAAATGTGTATTTTCCACACGTATAGTAAAGTGCTGATGCACAGGTACTTACAAGCTTGCCCTGGGTGGGGTTGCACTGCGTGAGCGTGACTTCCTCTGCGAGTGTGAGGCCCTGGTGGGAGATGGGGAGCGGCTGGAGCGTTGGTACGGAAGGGGTGAACTGGAACGAGAATGTGACCTCGAGCAGGAGCGTGACCTGAAATCAGTCACACTCATGAAGATCATTCCTTTGATAGTTTATACGCTAGAAACTTCATCCTCAGATATATTACAAAAAGTAGCATTTCTTGACTGAGCAAAATGACGGGGTTTGATGACGACTATGACAATACAGGTGGGTTTGTTAGAGGAGATGAGCCGTCGTTTTGAGGCAACACAGACTCGATAGAAATTAGTGCCCAAACAAGAAACAATGTAGGCTGCATCAATCAATATGTACAGTAAAGCAAGGGTGATGACCAGTAAAACAAGGGTGACTACATGGCCTATCATGGAAAATGTGCCAAGTAGTCATTTTAGGTCGTTTACCAATCTGGGAACAAATCGGATATCAGTACCATCTGTTAAGCCTAAATTAGCGAATTTTCTATCTCAATTTTGTAACAAGATTAAATTGACCCATATACCCATGGAACAGTGAAAGAATTCTGAATTCATCATTCCCATATGACCCCTTACCGAGAGTTGCTTCTCCTGCCACTATTGTATCTGCGTCTCCGCCTCACCGGTGACCTTGACCTAGAGCGCCGGAAGTCTGGTATGGGTGATCTTGAAGGTGACCTTCTGTTCGGCATCATCTCTCGTTCCCTTTCCTTTATCTTCTTCGCCTTCTGTTTTGCTTTGAAGAACTCATACAGCCCTAGCTTCTCCCAGCCCTCACTGTAACACAAACATTAACACATACAGATCACTTTGGGGTGAGTGAGTGAGTGACTGGGGTTTAACGTCGTACTTAACAATTTTTTAGTCATATGACGACGAACGAAAGTCCTTAGAGCGTATGTAATGTGCCTCCTTGTTGCAGGACGGATTTCCATCACTCTTTTATCTTGTGCTGCTTCACTGAGACGCTTTACCGAAGGCAACCACAGATCGCTTTGGAAAGGTTGACATAAAAGCTTTATGTGAAATCAGTGTGTAAGTAAAATTAAAAAGATAAGTCACCAAAAAGGAAAACTCTTCTCACGGTGTTTCAATTGTCATTCTGCTGTTTTCCTCGCTTTTTTCTCAAATATGCATGAAAAAGAAATACTCAAGTTTTCCGCTGTCTTTATTTTCAAGTTTCTTTGAAAGACCCATACAAAAAAAAGTTTTCTTTCCATGGAAAGTTTCATTTTGAAAGTTTCCTGAAGTTTTGTTCACTCTCGTTACTAAAGCCTTCACTATGTGTTGTTCACATGTAAGCTTGTGTAAGTTTTAGTTGAAGAACCGTATAATCTATCCTCAGTTTCGGACTATGAATAACTTAATGCATAGGCAATCTATCCTCAGCTTTAGACCATGAATAACTTAATGCAAAGATAATCTATCCTCAGTTTTGGACTATGAATAACTTAATGCATAGACAATCTATCCTCAGTTTCGGAGTATGAATAACTTAATGCATAGGCAATCTATCCTCAGTTTTGGACTATGAATAACTTAATGCAAAGATAATCTATCCTCAGTTTTGGACTATGAATAACTTAATGCAAAGATAATCTATCCTCAGTTTTGGACTATGAATAACTTAATGCATAGACAATCTATCCTCAGTTTCGGAGTATGAATAACTTAATGCATAGGCAATCTATCCTCAGTTTTGGACTATGAATAACTTAATGCAAAGATAATCTATCCTCAGTTTTGGACTATGAATAACTTAATGTAAAGATAATCTATCCTCAATTTTGGACTATGAATAACTTAATGCAAAAACAATCTATCCTCAGTTTTGGACTATGAATAACTTAATGTAAAGATAATCTATCCTCAATTTTGGACTATGAATAACTTAATGCAAAAACAATCTATCCTCAGTTTTGGACTATGAATAAATTAATGCAAAGACAGTGACATTCATACATGTATCTACTAAACTATGATGTTTAACTTCAGTGGTTCCCTAATGATGAAATCATAAACATACCATTCTTCAGTCTCACAAATATACCTATGTTTCCAAATGGTGAAATGAGAGGTACCATTCTTCAGTCTCACAAATGTACCTATGTTTCCTAATGGTGAAATCAGATGTACCATTCTTCAGTCTCACATGAATACCTATGTTTCCTAATGGTGAAATGAGAGGTACCATTCTTCAGTCTCACAAATATACCTATGTTTCCAAATGGTGAAATGAGAGGTACCATTCTTCCGTCTCACACATATACCTATGTTTCCAAATGGTGAAATGAGAGGTACCATTCTTCAGTCTCACAAATATACCTATGTTTCCTAATGGTGAAATGAGAGGTACCATTCTTCAGTCTCACAAATATACCTATGTTTCCCAATGGTGAAATGAGAGGTACCATTCTTCAGTCTCACAAATATACCTATGTTTCCAAATGGTGAAATGAGACATACCATTCTTCAGTCTCACAAATATACCTATGTTTCCTAATGGTGAAATCAGAGATACCATTCTTCAGTCTCCAAATATACCTATGTCAGAATGTTTATAATAATGCCATCATAAAGCAGCTCACTGGGACTATCCCTGCCGTACCTGTCTCTAGGGCGCTCATGGGTGGGTAAGCTGTAGAATGCCTCCACGGCTGCCAGGAGTCGCTCACTGGGTGGAGCTGGCGGGGGTAGGCGGATGTCTCGTGGGTCCAGAGGTCTGTATTCTGTGTCCTCAAGCTATGGGAAGAGCACAGTTAGAACATTCAGAAAAGAGTAAGAATATTCATGACTGGCCTTTGTGTCACATGCCACTGGGAAAAGGCTGACTTTATAAAACCATCATATGGCTCCACACAGGGTGTTACTCAAACAACCTGTCTGGAATGTTTAAATACATTTAATCAGGATTTGTACTGGAAAAAATTCTTAAACATCATACAAAATAAACAAAATAACATGTGTAGAACTGAATGATGGTATATTACCATTTCTTCTATATTTCGACCTGCCAAATAAGCTGTTTTCACCCCATTATGCCATGGCCAATGATACTCTAGCCTCGTCTCAGGTTAGCCTTGACATGGGTGGGCTTGGCGTTAATGTAGGTGACTTGATAACATCTTTTTTGTCTTATGAGATACATGGAAATTAACTTGGCAGTAAAATTACTTGATGTACATGTATAGAAAAATATATTATGAAAAGTAAATGAGGTTTTTTTTGTTTTTTTTTTTTCTTACTTACTTGACTGGAGATTTAAGCTGTACACAGAATATCCCACTTATGAGATGAAGGCCAGCATTATGGTGGGAGGAAACCCATGACCAGCCGCAGGTTACTTCTGTTTTGAGATTGCATGTATTTACCTTGACAAGCGGCGCCATTAGACCAGCAGGTAACTCATAGTATGGCACTGATGGGGTGAGATCCACTTCCGGGGGTAGAGGTAGGCGCGGAGTGGCCAATGGGAAGCCCGGCGGGGGTTTACTTAAGTCAGGAAGCTGCATGCCTGGGGGTGGGGTGCTGAAGTCTGGAGGGTGAGGTGGAAGAGCAGCAGCAGGACCCCTGGGACCTGTAACACGATAGATAAACAGCCTTGGTAACTTACATCACAAATGTAATATCCTGTCATTAAATGTACACATGTGCATGCTGTGGTTTTTAATGAATTTATACAACTATAAAATTGTGCTCAGCAGCATCAGTCTGGCATATGTACATGGCTCGACAGAACTATGCGGAGCTCAGTGCAAAAATCACTGCTCGCTATCGTGTGCATGTCCCAGCGTCAGCCAATCAGGAGCGGACTTGAACAAGCAGCCTCATATGTAAAGGTCTAGTGGTGTCTAGTGCAGCTATCTACATGTATATCACTATGCCAGCCAATTACTATTTCAACCAAAAGTCTTGTTCTAATTACAATGTATGCTACAAGAGATCAATCAAGTGTATAACATACATGGATAATGATACTGACACATGTACTTATCCCATTTATGTATTTATGTACTGGGGTGTTGTGTTAAACTTAAGAACAAGTCACTCATAAATATAAATAGCTGTACACACAAAACAACTGCGTCTATCTGTGACCTTTCACATGCCTTGCGAACTGAAGTGGCAAAATTTAAGTGAGAAAAAGTGTCAGTGAGAACTACATGTAGAAAAGCAAAACTGTGACATACCCATGTTGTAGTCATAAGGTGGTGGCCTGTTGAAGGAAGGTGGGAAGCCTGGAGGTGGAGTGCCAAAAGATGGTGGGAACTGTGGGAGAGGTCCTCCCGCTGGGTGGCCTGGTGGGGGCTGGGGGACAAATAAGAGGAAACAGTCAGCATGTAGAAACAGAACAAGCATGCAGAATCAAAAGAATGCATGTCAGATCACCATACATTACAGGGGTAACAACAGTAGTTGTAAGTGTAAAAATACTCCTCACAAATACTACTGATGTGTAACATCAACAGTCTTCACAACTGCTTCACAAAGCAGGGTATGACATTTTTAATCGTACATTTGTCGTACGATATTTGTTATGTCACTATTAACGTACCGTCGTCCCATATGTGCCATATCGTACAAGTACATCATCTTTGTGAAAGTGGCCCTGGGTGTCCCAAAAATTAGAAGAATTGGGGTGTGTATCAAAGCTTTCAAGCTTCAAGACAGGCTCTAATAGATGGAGCAGAGGGCTGACTCATGGAATGTGTGACCGTTAGATGTGCAGGAAAATCCACTCAGGAAGTTCAACACTGTTTTATATGTAGACTCTGTTATAGAATATTTCTCAAACAGATGTCATTGTATTATATAGTGATCAAAATCTATTCATTTATTTGACATTTAGGCCGTATTCAAGAATATTTCACTTATTTTGAAGGTATCCAGCATTATGGTGGGAGAAACCAGGAAGAGCCCGAGGGAGCCCATGAGCATCTGGAGGTTGCTGACAGACTGAGCTGGACAAATTAACAAGCACCCCATTGTTGAGAGGCTCCTCGGTCAATGGGCTGTGCAAGCACACTAATGACTAGACAATGAGGACCTGTTACAACAATGGAGAAAAAATTTCCCAGCACGTAAAACTGACACCTGACAAAAGTCCTGATGTACAGCTACAGCAGAACAAATTGGACATGGTCATATGATACTGATCTCTAAGAGGCCATTAGACCATTCAGTCACAAGGATCACAGTAAGATTCCAAAATAGCATTGATGACAGCTGTACCTGGTTAGGAAATGCTGGGGCCATGGCGGGGCCTGATGCTGGGGCCATGGTGGGGCCTGATGCTGGGGCCATGGTGGGGCCTGATGCCGGAGGTGGGATGTTAGTGTTGATAGCTGGTCCTAGGGTTGCAGTCGCCAGGGTGGGGAGAGAGGGGGTCGAGCTCTCCAGACTCACAGAGGTGGCTGTGGCGGAGGTCGTGGGACCTGGTGCTGATATACCAGGTGTGAAGACAGGCTGGCTGGTTAAAGCTGTGATCTGGGTGTCTGGCTGCCCAGCAATGACGGACTGGGGGATAGTCTGAGGGGTGACCAGAGTGCTGACCAAGGAGGTACCCACTGGGGCCACAGTTGGAATGTTGGTCTGTGATGAATCATGGCAAGAAAAGGCAAATGGTACAATGGTACTCACTACTAAAAAAACATTTATATAGAAAACATGCACATTGGTGCATACTGATTTTTCAAAGCTAATGTAAGGTAACAATACCCAACTAGTCATCCCTCACACAAAGATCAAAACATTACCCATTCTTCCAGTGGGTGTGATATTTGTCAAAACCACAGTGAGCCTCAGGCCTAGACTTTTGCTTGGCTCAGTTTTATCTCCATCCAACTGACCATCCTCTTATTAAAGGATGGGACGACATCTATTTCTCATAAGGTCATACAGGAATAGTCTCCAAATAAATACCAACCAGGCCTTGCATCAATCCTTTAAGTCATTTATAACATCCTCCTTCACTTGTTAGACACAAATCTACTGGTTCTACACAAATAAAATGTCTCAAGTTTTATTATCATTTGTCAACTGAGCCAATTCTTGGCAGAGTGTTTGTCTTATGCTCTAATGGAGAGATATAGATACATGTACCTGTACAGGGATAGCAGCACCGATCACTCCTGCCTGAGAGACAGCCTGCACCGCCCCAGGGGCACCAGGGAGACTGGAGCTTATCACCCCGGCCTGGGACACAGGCTGCACCACAGCCGGGGCACCTGGTAGGGTGGGGGCTGACTGGCCTAACACAGGGTTGACCACAACAGGCTGAGCTATCGGCAACGATGTACCTGCAGTGCAAGATGAAATGTGTTATCATATCAGCAGACTGAGCTATTGGCAACGATGTACCTGCAGTGCAAGATGAAATGCGTTATCATATCAACAGGCTGAGCTATCGGCAACGATGTACCTGCAGTGCAAGATGAAATGCGTTATCATATCAGCAGGTGTTTTATTGCATGAATTGATGGTGTCCTGATGTACACATATAGCAACTTCTATATGCTATATTCTATAAGTGAATATTTGATGACATGATCAAGTGTCAACAGTGCAATACAGTACTTGACCTGAGGGCACAGTGAGGTGCTAAACCAGCCACTTACCCTGAGGGGTGGTCGGCGGTGCAGCAGACTGCTGCTGCTGCAGGAGTTGCTGTAACTGCTGCTGCTGCCCCTGCAGTTGGGTGTTCAGGTGTGCAGCGTACTCCTGGTGTTGTTTCTGCAGCTGAGAGTACTGTTGCTGGACTGAGCCAGTAATCTGGGTCACAATGTGGGCGTGGTCTGTGATCAAGCTGGCCTGGCGGTAGCACACAAGTAAATACATGTTACACATTTCATCATCTAATTCATTCATTCAACAAAACATGCAACAGTTAATGTATAAAACACTACCCCATTTCAAGAGTAACCCTTGATGGGGTTATCTCCCTTGGCCTGTGAGATACACCATATTCAGGTAAACATAACAATCTTCAGTCTCGCAAGATGAAATTCATAAGTGTTTATCTGCATAAAATGACAGATTGAGTCATAATGCTTGTAAACTTGTTATTAATTCACTTGCTTTTTATCCTCATGTACACAGTGCTCCAGATAAGGTGCATATTGGCATAATTTACCCCTTGGAAAATTCCCTGAAATGTATACTAGTTAAGAAAAAAAAATGAGTGTAACAACAATGTCTAGAAAAAATGAGACACACATTAGTTATGCACACACGTTAAGTAGTACTGATAGGCCAAATCACTCACTAGACAGGTATGGGAGATAATATTGGAGGGGTACTGCATTGCCACAAAACATATATATCTGGAGCACTGTTTACACACTGTACTCTTACCTGGTAACTGGCTAACACTGGGGCACAATCTTTCATTTGCTGAAAAGAGAACCATGAGCTTAAATACGAAGAAAAACGTGTACTGATTTCTAAATATTCTATGTATGATTACGGTTCACTGCCACATTGGCTGCATTTCCACCATCTTGTGGAGAGTAAGGGTTAAAGGAAGAACATTGGCTGCATTTCCACCATCTTGTGGAGAGTAAGGGTTAAAGGAAGAACACTGATACACACCCAAGCATCCTGGCACTCTAATACGATTATCAGGATAAATCAGGTTTTCCATTAAAATACAGAATATGCTACCAAATAGTAAATAAGTATTGACATCTAGTCTTTCTAGTTATGAGTTATTCCCCCTTAGGAAAGCAATCCATAATTTGTAGTAGTTTAAACATTTGAAAGCTTTCAAAAGATTGTGATCTACAGTATATCAGACGTTGACAGGATTTCAACCATTGCCAGAAGAAAGCATAACCCATTAGTGTTTATAGCAATCAAATATATCAGGTAACACAATCTGTCAGTAGTGCACATGTATTTCATCAGCGTTATTTTTAATTCTGATCACACAGTATTAATGTTCAACATTAACATAGCAGAAGCCAGGTGACGTGGGGTTGGGAGTGTCAAGAGGTCAGTACACCTGGCATAATTTGACCCTTTGATCGTATCGGTTGCCTAAAATAAAAATCTGAGAATCTTCACGCATGCATGTATATGTATGTGATGCTATATGAAAATTTGGCTAAAACACCCTCTCCTCCGAAACCTCAAAATAAAACTAGAGCAAAAGGGCTGTGAAATGGGCCTACTGCTCTTCTCCTATTTTTATTTTTCTTGTAACTAATGACCAATTGTCATCTTGTACAATTCATTGGTCATCTCCACCCACGAAGGGCCTGAGTTATTCTGTCTGTAAGACCCTGCCCCACCTCATTATGAGATGACTTTAAAGAGAATGCATTGCACCAGAATGTAAGAATGTAGACATTTTCCCAACATTTTTTTTTGCAAATAAATCATTACCATTTCTATTTGTTTGGTTAGTGTGAGCATGAATATCTACATTATTTGTACCACTGCCGTATGTGGCAACAGATCAAGGCAACACATCATAATACAATAAATGTTTTGATCCTTACATTGTATAGGTTTATCTCAACAGTACAAATATGGCAAGGATACATAAAATATATGTACAATCTGTCAACCTTGTTTTTCAGTCTTTTCAGGAATATATCCAAATGTTCATCACATATTGCAAACGATTGCTAACAGCTCATTCCACAATTTAACAGCAAACTACTGGGGGGTACTGCCTATTTTTCCAAGAGAGGGAGTACTGGGTAAGCCTACCGGAGTATACATTTTTTAAAATGCTCCACACTTCACTATTTTGGGTCCAGCAATACACCTTGACAGTGTGAAGTTGACTGAGCGAAGGGGGTTGAGAAAATCGAAAGACATACATGGGCCAGAGGCCTACATCGACCTACTGGTAGAGATTCTTGTAGTCACATGTAAAACTACACATACCGTTATATGTAGACTATCTAGACTATGTAGCCTATATGTCGGTTGCCCGGTATTATGACTTGTCATAACATTCTGAAATAAATTAATTATTTCTGCTCTTTCTGACAACTTTACCTTCTAATTTTGTTTTGACAGCAGTGGTTGCAGTATTATTTCATGCTATGGTAACTTGCCTAATGCAACTGGTAATTTTTTTTTGTTTTTACCTGTCGAAACATTTTTGTATACATGAACAACTGCAGTTTTGGGATCAAATCTTGGCCCACTTCTTACTCTAAATCCAAATGTAGGCCTACATTTAAAGATTTATTTACTGGCATTATATAGTATAAATCTTAAGTGTTTCTGAACACTAGCTGTTCAGAAAACGAGAAATATCGTTATATTTCACTGCATTAGCTTCTCTCCTCACCGATACATGTACACGTTGGAAACTGGACCCTCGATGACACTTTAACAGAGTACAAATAACTGACGATCGGTGAAGAATAAAAAAAAACAACTTTGGAGCGATATTAGAATGATTTAATGCAGTACAGTAGCAGAACTTGCTGTATTGTAACCCAAATGACCATTTTCTTTAGCCCTTGCTACATCTCGTTCATGGCAAACACTAAAGAATGTCACGAACACAAATATCACAGTAGTCATTCTCCACGACTAAGGGTAGTGGTACATGATCCTTTGCTGTAATCTTCAGTTTCTGAAAACTAACACGTCATGGAGAGCGTCACGCACGTAAACTACTTTGGAGATCTACTTTTCAATTATGACAGGACTGTTTGCTTTAAATCTCACATGTACACTATAGCTTTCTGGAATTTAGGCGTAAAAAATATAATTGTCCTGCGTATTCAGTACGCTCTGTTTTAATTTAGAAGCGTATCATCTATTTTTTAAGCGCTGGGGCCAAGTTCAAATGGCGTACACGCCGTCTGATAACTTCCACATTCTTTATTTTTACCATTTTGATGACTAACAAAGCCTTTTACGACAGGCCTAAATATTATTAGGCTGTTAAATACATGAACGCAGGCTAGCTTAAATGGTGTAAATCTTAAATGTTAAGCGCACTGACATGTCACACTTGGGTGAAACTACTTCCGGCCATTTCTTCACAATTTCATGCCTGTACAATGGGCCTCTGACAATTCTCACCAATAGACCCATAGAAAACAAGTGACCAATAAACAGAAAAAAAACAATGCCTCTTAAATTACACAGAGAAAGAACCTATATGTATTTGCAATGATAACCTGGCTGTGCTGAAACCTACCTTGACGAAATGTTGTGAAAATGCAGAAACAAATAAATCTATAAAGAAAATAACTCATGACATGGAAGAGATAAGAGACACGAATGACAAAACCCAATAATCTGATCCCATCCTGGTGCAAGCATAAGGGAGAGAAAAGTCAGACAATGTGATAGTCTGAATGCGAGACCGGGAAGAATTCCACTTCCAGTTATACAAGCTAATGTTCGTGCCACTGGATTTGTCCTGGAATGCCAGATATAGGGTCAAATTCAGGTGATACGTTGTTGGTTATGTTATGTTAAGCCAAATGTAACGTGAAATCAGATAAATCTCATCATCTTTATATCACCGATTCAAATTGTGTCACTCAATGAGCACAACAGAAATCATATTGCAATCAGTACAGTACTGACATTCCTAAATTCGGAAAACTTTCAGAATATGATTGCTGTTGGCAGGGGCATACATCTGATGTGGATTGCTGGTATCCTTACATGAATAAATGTATGTGGCAAGATGGGTGGCAATGGTGCTTACTGGATCACTGGAGAAGCTGAGAGAAGCTGGGAGAATGCGTTCCTTCAGATCTAGGTTTACTCTATTTCACCTGAAGTTTTTCAAGTGACACATTTTGTTGGATTCTGAATGATTCATCTAACTTATAGGGTCAATTTAGAGATCTTTGTGAAGTTTGATTAGTCTGACATCAAAACTATCATTTAAGCTCTTGTGTGCATTTTGACATACCATACAGGATGAAATACACTATTTTGTGAAGTCAATATGGGGGAGTGGTTGCTAGATCTGAGTTCACTGCATTAGTTTGGTGATAGCCCTTGAGGCTTGTCAATTGAAAAGGGATGCCCTACTACACTTTTCTGGCTTTTCACTTATCCCATGATAAAGAAAATTAACCAAATGTGAAATTATGCAACCACTTTGAAAGAAAAGTTTTGGAAATGAGCCCAACACATACACACACCACACACACACACACACACAAGCATAGGATGTGCCGCGACCCATGCCCAAATAAACAAAATCTCACCTTCAAACGCTAGAGCGACAATGTACGGGAAAATGAACAGGAATATTGTGGATAAATTTAGAGTTTTCTGAGCAAAGTTAATGATGAACAAAGTATTTCAAACTCAATACGAAATTTGCTATTAAAATTTAACAGACGTTACAAATTTGTCTTTGTCTTCCAAACTTTATATCAAAGGTTTTAAATGAATAAAGGCACTTTCACCACACATTTCAAATTACATGAAATTAGGCCGATTGAAACCATCATCAATGTCTAATGGGGCAAGCCGATGAAGACATGCATCTACTATTAGAAAGTTTCTACAATAATCTACAGGTATTAAATATCCCATAAAATTCCCAGGGCAGACAACTTACCTCAATAGTGGCTTGTGAAAAGTACTTGTTCTGTTCCCACAAACTAAGCAGCTGTCAAAATACAAGCACCAGAATGACAGATCTTTACCATGGCGTAACCGATGATATATCAAGAGAAACAAATAATAACTGCTCTTCCATGGAATCCATGGTACACTGTTCCTACATGTACACCAATCCCAGCCACATACCAAACTAGGACGACTTTATTTCATGGCTGCTTAAGGCCTTACTCCAGAATTTCTCAGTGACACAATGACAAGAGAATGAGTGAATGAGTGAATGAATGAATGCTTGGGGTTTAACATCGTACTGCTCACTACATAAAAGGGTAGTTTTCCCCTTTATTTATCATACACTATGTTTATACAATATAGATAGGTGATGAATTCAACAGTATTCCCATCACATCACAACTTTATCTTCTTCAAGCAGGACATTCCTAATACAAGCCCACACCATCTGAATGGATCGGACAAGTTTAATTAGGCATGTGGGTCTCATGCAGCATAACTGCATCGTGGCCCATCATACAGGCTTTAATACTTTGTTCACTTCTATTTTCAACACGTTTTCTTTTTTTTGTTGTTGTAAACGTCATTATCAAGATATTTTCAAATCATAATAAAAACAAGACTACATACCTTTGTCAGTTTCTGCTTCTTTTCTTCCTCAACACCAGTGCTTGCTGTACAAAATGCAGGTACCACAATTTTCTCCAATGCAATTTTCAGGTCATCAGCATTTTTCCTCTGGCTGTAACACCGAGCATACTGCTTGTTAATATCCAGAAAAAAAAGCTGTGAGCAATATCTAAATGCTATAGCTTTAATGTTCTGCATTCCTGTATGTGCAATGAACAGAAACAATTATGGTGTTTATGCCGGCACACTAAGCACGTCCGCCACATGTAAATACGATGATCTTTAAGACTATGCATGCATGTGAAAGACTTATCAGTTTTGACAAACTTTTGTCCTTGAACATAATTTAACAGCTCATGACATTTCACTCACAAGAGCTCCACAAAAATAGTCACAATGACATGATTTACTAACAACTGTGTTTGAAGGATCACAGTCATCTACAATCACTATTCCCGCCTGAGACTCATCAATAAACACAGCCTGTCTTTCTCATCCACCCCAAAACACACCCTGTCTTTCTCATCCACCCCAAAACACAACCTGTCTTTCTCATCCACCCCAAAACACAACCTGTCTTTCTCATCCACCCCAAAACACAGCCTGTCTTTCTCATCCACCCCAAAACATAGCCTGTGTTTTGCATCAACCCCAAAACACAGCATGTCCTTCTCATCCACCCCAAAACACAGCATGTCTTTCTCATCCACCCCAAAACACACCGTCTTTCTCATCCACCCCAAAACACATCCTGTCTTTCTCATCCACCCCAAAAACACAACCTGTCTTTCTCATCCACCCCAAAACATAACCTGTCTTTCTCATCCACCCCAAAACACAGCCTGTCTTTCTCATCCACCCCAAAACACAGCCTGTCTTTCTCATCCACCCCAAAACACAGCCTGTGTTTTGCATCAACCCCAAAACACAGCCTGTCTTTCTCATCCACCCCAAAACAACACAGCCTGTCTTTCTCATCCACCCCAAAACACAGCCTGTCTTTCTCATCCACCCCAAAACACAGCCTGTGTTTCGCATCAACCCCAAAACACAGCCAAACTCACCAGTGATGTAACAAGTCATTGATTAGGTAAATGAGATGTAGTCTCATCTGAAAACTTGCTTCTCTTGCAGTTATCCTGTAAAAGGGAAATAATACAGTATTCAGAAGGTAACTTTAATACTCATGCTTATTTTTAATTTCAAGTTTTAAAAGTGCTGCACATACATAAAGACTGTTCCACTAAATGTAATATAACGGCCATATAAAGTATGAACACATGCATGTATTAATCAAATTGAAAAAAAAAAAAACATAAAGGGGCCAACTCACTGTCAGTCTCAAGAGTTGTGTCCCTTCCAAAAGAAAATTCTAGACTTTAGCACAAATTTCACTTCACAAGAAAGCAATAATTACAAATGACACTTACTAATGCACATTATTACCTTTTGAGCAGGTACAAAGTGACAAATTCACACTGAGCATCTCCCACACTTCTGGTGAATATCCAGGTCTTGCCATTCTGACAAGAAAAAAAGTTTTGGGATTACTGATTTGTGTTTATTGTTGTACTTGAAAATATTTCACTTTTACAATGGCAGTCCACCAGAGAACAGGTCATCCTGTTTTAGACCTACAACCCACTTTCTAATAAAATTAATGCAAAAGATCAATTCTAAGATGTTCCGCTTCATACAGAGATGGCATTTTTGGTGCAAAACTCTATGATAGGCTGTACCTATCCATGGTGACTTACACAGATGGCATCTTTGGTACATAACTATGATAGGCTGTACCTATCCATGGTGACTTACACAGATGGCATCTTTGGTACATAACTATGATAGGCTGTACCTATCCCTGGTGACTTACGCAGATGGCATTTTTGGTACATGACTATGATAGGCTGTACCTATCCCTGGTGACTTACACAGATGGCATCTTTGGTACATGAGAGATGGCATCTTTGGCGCATAACTATGATAGGCTGTATCTATCCCTGGTGACTTACACAGATGGCATCTTTTGTACTTTACTCTATGATAGGCTGTACCTATCCATGGTAACTTACACAGATGGCATTTTTGGTACATGACTATGATAGGCTGTACCTATCCATGGTGACTTACACAGATGGCATCTTTGGTACATGACTATGATAGGCTGTACCTATCCATGGTGACTTACACAGATGGCATCTTTGGTACATGACTATGATAGGCTGTACCTATCCATGGTGACTTACACAGATGGCATCTTTGGTACATAACTATGATACACTGTACCTATCCATGGTGACTTACACAGATGGCATCTTTGGTACATAACTATGATAGGCTGTACCTATCCATGGTGACTTACACAGATGGCATCTTTGGTACATGACTATGATAGGCTGTACCTATCCATGGTGACTTACACAGATGGCATCTTTGGTACATGACTATGATAGGCTGTACCTATCCCTGGTGACTTACGCAGATGGCATTTTTGGTACATGACTATGATAGGCTGTACCTATCCATGGTGACTTACACAGATGGCATCTTTGGTACATGACTATGATAGGCTGTACCTATCCATGGTGACTTACACAGATGGCATCTTTGGTACATAACTATGATACACTGTACCTATCCATGGTGACTTACACAGATGGCATCTTTGGTACATAACTATGATAGGCTGTACCTATCCCTGGTGACTTACGCAGATGGCATTTTTGGTACATGACTATGATAGGCTGTACCTATCCATGGTGACTTACACAGATGGCATCTTTGGTACATAACTATGATAGGCTGTACCTATCCCTGGTGACTTACGCAGATGGCATTTTTGGTACATGACTATGATAGGCTGTACCTATCCCTGGTGACTTACACAGATGGCATCTTTGGTACATGAGAGATGGCATCTTTGGCGCATAACTATGATAGGCTGTATCTATCCCTGGTGACTTACACAGATGGCATCTTTTGTACTTGACTCTATGATAGGCTGTACCTATCCATGGTAACTTACACAGATGGCATTTTTGGTACATGACTATGATACGCTGTACCTATCCCTGGTGACTTACACAGATGGCATCTTTGGTACAAGAGAGATGGCATCTTTGGCGCATAACTATGATAGGCTGTAACTATCCGTGGTGACTTACACAGATGGCATCTTTTGTACTTGACTCTATGATAGGCTGTACCTATCCATGGTAACTTACACAGATGGCATCTTTGGTACATGACTCCGTGATAGGCTGTACCTATCTGTGGTGATTTACACAAATGGCATCTTTGGTACATGACTCTATGATAGGCTGTAACTATCCCTGGTGACTTACACAAATGGCATCTTTGGTACATGACTCTATGATAGGCTGTAACTATCCCTGGTGACTTACGCAGATGGCATTTTTGGTACATGACTATGATAGGCTGTACCTATCCATGGTGACTTACACAGATGGCATCTTTGGTACATAACTATGATAGGCTGTACCTATCCCTGGTGACTTACGCAGATGGCATTTTTGGTACATGACTATGATAGGCTGTACCTATCCCTGGTGACTTACACAGATGGCATCTTTGGTACATGAGAGATGGCATCTTTGGCGCATAACTATGATAGGCTGTATCTATCCCTGGTGACTTACACAGATGGCATCTTTTGTACTTGACTCTATGATAGGCTGTACCTATCCATGGTAACTTACACAGATGGCATTTTTGGTACATGACTATGATAGGCTGTACCTATCCCTGGTGACTTACACAGATGGCATCTTTGGTACATGAGAGATGGCATCTTTGGCGCATAACTATGATAGGCTGTATCTATCCCTGGTGACTTACACAGATGGCATTTTTGGTACATGACTATGATACGCTGTACCTATCCCTGGTGACTTACACAGATGGCATCTTTGGTACAAGAGAGATGGCATCTTTGGCGCATAACTATGATAGGCTGTAACTATCCGTGGTGACTTACACAGATGGCATCTTTTGTACTTGACTCTATGATAGGCTGTACCTATCCATGGTAACTTACACAGATGGCATTTTTGGTACATGACTATGATAGGCTGTAACTATCCGCGGTCACTTACACAGATGGCATCTTTGGTACATGACTCCGTGATAGGCTGTACCTATCTGTGGTGATTTACACAAATGGCATCTTTGGTACATGACTCTATGATAGGCTGTAACTATCTGTGGTGACTTACACAGATGGCATCTTTGGTACATGACTCTATGATAGGCTGTAACTATCTGTGGTGATTTACACAAATGGCATCTTTGGTACATGACTCTATGATAGGCTGTAACTATCTGTGGTGATTTACACAAATGGCATCTTTGGTACAGGACTCGATGATCGGCTGTACCTATCTGTGGTGACTTACAGAGATGGCATCTTTGGTACATGACTATGATAGGCTGTACCTATCTGTGGTGACTTACAGAGATGGCATCTTTGGTGCATGACTCCGTGATAGGCTGTACCTATCTGTGGTGATTTACACAAATGGCATCTTTGGTACATGACTCTATGATAGGCTGTAACCATCTGTGGTGACTTACAGAGATGGCATCTTTGGTACATGACTATGATAGGCTGTACCTATCTGTGGTGACTTACACAGATGGCATCTTTGGTACATGACTCTATGATAGGCTGTAACTATCTGTGGTGACTTACACAGATGGCATCATTGGTACATGACTATGATAGGCTGTACCTATCTGTGGTGACTTACAGAGATGGCATCTTTGGTGCATGACTCCGTGATAGGCTGTACCTATCTGTGGTGACTTACAGAGATGGCATCTTTGGTGCATGACTCCGTGATAGGCTGTACCTATCTGTGGTGACTTACAGAGATGGCATCTTTGGTGCATGACTCCGTGATAGGCTGTACCTATCTGTGGTGACTTACAGAGATGGCATCTTTGGTGCATGACTCCGTGATAGGCTGTACCTATCTGTGGTGACTTACACAGATGGCATCTTTGGTACATGACTATGATAGGCTGTACCTATCTGTGGTGACTTACAGAGATGGCATCTTTGGTGCATGACTCCGTGATAGGCTGTACCTATCTGTGGTGACTTACACAGATGGCATCTTTGGTACATGACTCTATGATAGGCTGTAACTATCTGTGGTGACTTACAGAGATGGCATCTTTGGTGCATGACTCCGTGATAGGCTGTACCTATCTGTGGTGACTTACAGAGATGGCATCTTTGGTGCATGACTCCGTGATAGGCTGTACCTATCTGTGGTGACTTACACAGATGGCATCTTTGGTACATGACTATGATAGGCTGTACCTATCTGTGGTGACTTACAGAGATGGCATCTTTGGTGCATGACTCCGTGATAGGCTGTACCTATCTGTGGTGACTTACACAGATGGCATCTTTGGTACATGACTCTATGATAGGCTGTAACTATCTGTGGTGACTTACAGAGATGGCATCTTTGGTGCATGACTCCGTGATAGGCTGTACCTATCTGTGGTGACTTACAGAGATGGCATCTTTGGTGCATGACTCCGTGATAGGCTGTACCTATCTGTGGTGACTTACAGAGATGGCATCTTTGGTGCATGACTCCGTGATAGGCTGTACCTATCTGTGGTGACTTACAGAGATGGCATCTTTGGTGCATGACTCCGTGATAGGCTGTACCTATCTGTGGTGACTTACAGAGATGGCATCTTTGGTGCATGACTCCGTGATAGGCTGTACCTATCTGTGGTGACTTACAGAGATGGCATCTTTGGTACAGGACTCGATGATCGGCTGTACGACTTTGTTCAGGTCATCTATGCTTATCCCACTGTTCTCACTCAGCGCTTGTAGCCTCTCGTCTCGAGCCTTAAGAATGGCATCCTCAATCTGAATCTACAACAGCAGGTAGAATTTCAACAATTAAATGATGCATATAAACAATTTTACATTCTATGAATAATGGTTCAAAAAGGTCACATGATTTTGTGTGAGCTCCATTTCACAAACCCAAACCACAACTCATTCCGTCTGTTATGGTACATGACCTGTGGGTGGTACATAACATGTGGTACAGCACATTTTAGCTATAAATTGCTAAAATACAACATAACTTTTAATATTCCACTGTTTTTTTTATGTTAAGTTTTTATATTATAATAAAAGCCTGCTAAGCCTTCTCCTAAAATATTAAAAAAAACTCCCAACATATAGTATAAATAATATACTGTACTTCTCTATTACAATCAAACCAAAACTGAAAATCAAAGCTCCTTTCTGCCATGAACCTTGACACACACATCCATGTCCACACGTCTACATGTGCATCAATTTCATTAGCATTTCTCAACGTTTCTGTACGCTGAAATACCTACGTGTATCATGCTATACTGTACTTCTCTATTACAATCAAACCAAAACTGAAAATCAAAGCTCCTTTCTGCCATGAACCTTGGAAACACACATCCATGTCCACACGTCTACATGTGCATCAATTTCATTAGCATTTCTCAACGTTTCTGTACGCTGAAATACCTACGTGTATCATGCTATACTGTACTTCTCTATTACAATCAAACCAAAACTGAAAATCAAAGCTCCTTTCTGCCATGAACCTTGGAAACACACATCCATGTCCACACGTCTACACGTGCATCAATTTCATTAGCATTTCTCAACGTTTCTGTACGCTGAAATACCTATGTGTATCATGCTATACTGTACTTCTCTATTACAATCAAACCAAAACTGAAAATCAAAGCTCCTTTCTGCCATGAACCTTGGAAACACACATCCATGTCCACACGTCTACATGTGCATCAATTTCATTAGCATTTCTCAACGTTTCTGTACGCTGAAATACCTACGTGTATCATGCTATACTGTACTTCTCTATTACAATCAAACCAAAACTGAAAATCAAAGCTCCTTTCTGCCATGAACCTTGACACACACATCCATGTCCACACATCTACACGTGCATCAATTTCATTAGCATTTCTCAACGTTTCTGTACGCTGAAATACCTACGTGTATCATGCTATACTGTACTTCTCTATTACAATCAAACCAAAACTGAAAATCAAAGCTCCTTTCTGCCATGAACCTTGGAAACACACATCCATGTCCACACGTCTACATGTGCATCAATTTCATTAGCATTTCTCAACGTTTCTGTACGCTGAAATACCTACGTGTATCATGCTATACTGTACTTCTCTATTACAATCAAACCAAAACTGAAAATCAAAGCTCCTTTCTGCCATGAACCTTGAAAACACACATCCATGTCCACACGTCTACATGTGCATCAATTTCATTAGCATTTCTCAACGTTTCTGTACGCTGAAATACCTACGTGTATCATGCTATACTGTATTATCAGCATATTCTGTGCAGTACAAATAAAACATCCTGTATGTGTTGTATAAATTAGGCTAGCCGATCACAAAGTCCCACCTTCATGCATATGTAAAACGCTGTATGTTCATCACAGCTGAGTTCAGATCATTTCATACTACAATAACCATATACTGTATGCAGGCCTTTACATGTATAAATAATAACTGAGAAGTACATAACAGACACTGACCATAACTGATGAAATCAGTGCGAATGTAACTGAGGTAAAACAAGGAAAATTCAAATACAATATCACTACAGGTAAAGCTTTTAAATATATGCGTCATGTCCGACATTCGTATACGATTCGTAGTCCGTAAAACTTACTAAAGCTTACTGCTCTATTAAGCCTGGGCAACCCACTGCACAGAGACACCCCAGAGATAACTGATAAATCAACGATTCCATACTATGTTGTGATGGGATTAATGTTTTCTGGACTCGAAATACCACACTCTAATTTGAGACTGTTACTAAGGTGCACGGATCTCAATCTATCAACAAACTAATGAATTCATTCATCAAAGTGCAGGCTGATGTAACCATTTCCTCAATATTTGGAAGTTTTTCAATACAGACTTGACCACCCAGTGGTAACTGTAGGCAGACACATTTTTCATGTGTTAATTGTATGGTGTGAACCATGTACATGTATAAGCCTCAAAACCATACTGACCAGTACTGCAGGCCTGATCCAGGGCATTTCACAACCCCTCACAAGGGTTTAGGGGTCAAAGGTTTGGAATCCCAAATGATAAGGTTTGGAATCCCAAATGATAAGGTTTGGAATCCCAAAGTGTTACTTGTTTATATATATACATGTATATATAAATTGTGAAAATACAAAATTTCAGTATGTAAACATAAATATATTTACCACTCCTGAAGATGAGCAGCCAGACCTGCGTCAAAGGACCTGCATCTGCTACCTTCCTGATTTACCCCCACATTTGTACACAAACCTATATTTAGTAGGCTGATTGTCATGAAAATGTCTAAGACGACATCAGAGCCAGGAAGTAAGTTTACTTGTGTGATAGCTGACTGTGTGATAGCACAGCTTCACGTAAGGGCTACTGATTTACCTGGGGTTGACGCACACAATTACAAGGAAAAGTAACATGAAGCCGAGCCACAGGTGGTCAAATTCTCCTTCAGCATGATGAATGAGTGTATCTACGCTCTTCATCTTGTGGAAAGACTTTTGTGTAAGCAATTTCTGATGTCATCTTGGCTGTTTATTCCAGAGAGTGCCACAGTTGTCCGCCAACAAAGAAACTCCTACCTGTGTGGTTTATGGGTGGAGAACTCTACAATGAAACACTCATGACCGGTTGGCCAGGGAAAGCTTCCACCATTACCTTCTAGCTTCTCCCCTACCCCCACCCCTGTTGAGCCATCAGATTCATGTTAACCTTCTCTGAAAGTCTAACCTCTGCGCCAGGTGTTCTCCAAGTGATAGAACTGCTGCAGACATCTTCTACATCTTCACTCAGACTAATTACTGTACCGCTTTGATTTCAACAGACTGTATTTCACCTGAACGTGTTCATGACATCCATTATGTAGCAATAGGGCACATCAGTCCATTGTAATACAATAACCCGGTTTATATTTACTATTACCCCCAGTTTTAACACCTGCACCTAAACACTCTGTATACCTGTAGGACGTACCATGAGCTGATATTTTTACCTGTCAATACTCAGAGACATTGCCCTTTGATCTCAACATACCATCTCCTAATGGAGTACACAGGTAATAATGTTTCCAAAATATTCCACAATTAATGTAGCATTCGTCACACTGCATGTTCACCTGTAATACATGTTCCGGTAAGTGGTTACACATACATATATACAGGGAGGGCTCCATGGCTGAGTGGGTCCTGACATCCATTACGTAACAATAGGGAACATCAGCCCATGATCACGCACTGACCAATTTTATATTAATATACAAAAGTAAATGCTGTACATCTTTTTACCTGTAGCTTTAATACCTGCAGATACATCACTGTACATACACATATACTCTTTTGTTCAGGCCTGCTCTTTTCCATAAGCTGATACTTCTTTCGCTGCCATATGCAGTACATTAACAGTGACACTTTATTTTCCCTAATCTCTTCAGGCTTAACATAGATCAGAAAGGTTCTGTGCCCTGCCTATTTTCTGCCAAGGGGGAAACTATATTTTCCTGGGAGGTTCAAAATACCTTCTTGCGCCTTTTAGGAACAGTGCTCCCCTGAAGACCCTGCCCCTAAAGGTTCAGTGGGCTATGTCAAGTAATACAACAAGGATGTCCTGTAGGCATCCATCTCCTTAACAGCACTAAGTCAATGTTTATGTTAATGTTCTCACACAAACACTGGCGATTCATGAAATGTGTGTCAATTTCACTGCTTAACTAAAAAAGATGTTTGCTTTGCAACATACATTATTACGTAAGGCAAGTTATTTTGAACAATTAATTGTATTTATGTGACTGCTCTTTTATGCAGTGTTCAAGCAAACACTGAATCTCGGTTTGATCTCTCATACATCTACGCAACATAAGTGCATGACAATTAAATCCCATCTATTACAGGGGAGTTCGATTTCAGATACCCTGGGTAACACAGTTAAGATAAGCGTCATTTCTCTTTTGTAACTGTTCAGTTATACTTTAGCATGCATGGGATAAAAAAAACATATCAGCTTATACATGAAAATATATTTGTTTGCCAGCTGTGTTGGTATAATCACAGAGGTTCTTAAATACTGGGTAACTAAAGACGATAAAGGTCCACATCCTTGGATTAGTCTAATGTTATCTTTCCCATTCAAACCGAAAGACCTTTGGAAGAAATTTGTGTTCCAATTCAGTCTTAATATAAACAATAATGGGAGAAAGTCATGGTGTATAAAGACAGCAAAACCACAGCTTTAGTAGCACAGTTAGCGCTGGATCTGTCAAATACTTAGCCACAGTGAGATTAATGTGGCCATGCTGCTGTCATCAGTAAATCTGACTTACGGCTTTGGGTTATTTTTATGCCTGATGTCGTTACCTCACTAGCAGTCACATTACAGTTTACACAGCACTGGTAAGGCACTGACTCATAAACTTATACACAGCTTAACACTGTTTGAGCCCTTCACTGATCGGTTGGTTTTTATGCAATGATTACATCAAAACGATTAACGCCACTAATAACAAAGTAGCGCTCAACTCTAATCCAGCCACATAATCCCACAAACATTGTTCATAAGGTATTAGCCGTTGTATTGTAGAATCCACATAATCCATAGAATCCATATCCACCTGGCAACACCATGAGGAGGCATATAGAGTTGTTTAATTCATCCATGAGGCAGGCGCCATAATAATCATTACTTTACTAGCTAACCTACAAACCCGTACAAATAAAAAAGATAATATTAGAGTACCAAATATGAAACATTTCCAACTTCCTTCATGAAACAACAGGTTGATGGTATATGCTCATGTCCCCTAGCCCAATCAACACCAAACACCAATGTTAGAGATGAGAACTAAATGCAAACTCCTGTACGAATACACATGTGAAATACCTGAACAAAACTGAGGTCTTATACACAATTAATTTTAAACATAGAAAAAAAAGAGTCACCAGCAAATAACGTATGTATTGTGGAAGATGTTTTGGGTATAGAATCTACTGAAGATGACTATCATATCTGATAAGATCTGCAAAACCTCCTAGACCACAATACACAATGAGTGTACATGTACTGGAATAGTAATTCCATATATAGCTCTGGAAAAGGCAAAAACAGAAAGCTTTGCGATCTGATATTTCATGCCACACCTTACGCTTCTGCTCTGGAAAAGGCAAAAACAGAAAGCTTTGTGATCTGATATTTCCTGCCACACCTTATGCTTCTGCTTCTCCATCATATAGGCGCTTAAAATCACACCTGTGTAAAAACACCTGTGTCACCAGCCAGGCCCAACCATTCATGTCATGTTATATGAATGCTACTGTTACTTGATTGGTCCTTATGAGCTGGTGATTTCGCATAACCGAAAGCACCCTAATTCTCTCCTGCTTTCAACCCATCAATACACAGAACTCCACCAGGTTTTACATGACCACCCACCTGTTGTTGCTGTATCAGGCTCTGATACTGCGCAGCCAGATTCTGCTCGCTCTGTTTGATCTGCTCCTGCATCCGCTGTTGTTGTTGTTGTATCTGCTGCTGGAGCTGCTGGATTTGCTGAGTCGCTTGCTGGTTTTGTTGCCATGGTGCTGTTTGAATGGCCTGCTGGGTAATCACCTGCTGAACTATCACTTGTTGTTGCGCTAACTTCTGCTGCTGCTCTGCAAGTTTTTGCTTCTGATGGTTAATAACTGACAACAGAGAACAGAAATGTACATTACAAGGGTAATCATTTTTCCTAACAGAACGTAATGTAACTGGTAAGTTGAAGAGAATAATGTGGGTAATCATTTAGCTCTGCGGTAACATTATAAACCAGTCTAAAGTGAAAATTTTATTCAGCGTTTCAGATGTGTCAAATCATATTCAGCGTTTCAGAAGT
This sequence comes from Liolophura sinensis, assembly GCF_032854445.1. NCBI lineage: Eukaryota > Metazoa > Mollusca > Polyplacophora > Chitonida > Chitonidae > Liolophura > Liolophura sinensis. The sequence continues at coordinate 1,977,078 of NC_088301.1, read as the reverse complement.
GTCAAATCATATTCACCATGTCAGAAGTGTCCAATCATTTCAAAGGATTTCTAGTAATGATTCATTTCCTTTTATTTTTCAGTCATTGTTCTTCATTGCATTTATAACTCAATGTCTACGAAGCCTAAATATAAACAATGTGTTTCACATATATGAACATGTATACACAAACTGCACAATGAAGCTTTTTTGACAAGAATACAACATAATAAATTCCATACACAAACTGGTGAAGGGCAACCTGCAGAAGGTCGAGAGTCTCCTACAGGCTCCATCCTGTTTCCTCCCACCATAATGTTGGCTGCCGTCGTAGAAGTGAAACATTCTTGAGTAAGGCGTAAAACACCATTCCAATAAACCAACTGGTTAAGGCACATGTACGCATGTACTGTGAATGTACAACTGGTGAAGGCATGTGTGTGCATGTACTGTATATGTACAACTGGTGAAGGCACGTGTGTGCATGTACTGTATATGTACAACTGGTGAAGGCACATGGATGCATGTACTGTACATGTACAACTGGTGAAGGCACATGCATGCATGTACTGTATATGTACAACTGGTGAAGGCACATGTACGCATGTACTGTGAATGTACAACTGGTTAAGGCACATGTATGCATGTACTGTATATGTACAACTGCTGAAGGCACATGTACGTATGTACTGTGAATGTACAACTGGTGAAGGCACGTGTGTGCATGTACTGTATATGTACAACTGCTGAAGGCACGTGTGTGCATGTACTGTATATGTACAACTGGTGAAGGCACATGGACGCATGTACTGTATATGTACAACTGGTGAAGGCACATGGATGCATGTACTGTATATGAACAACTGGTGAAGGCACATGCATGCATGTACTGTATATGTACAACTGCTGAAGGCACATGTATACATGTACTGTATATGTACAACTGGTGAGGGCACGTGTGTGCATGTACTGTAGATGTACAACTGGTGAAGGCACGTGTGTGCATGTACTGTATATGTACAACTGGTGAGGGCACGTGTGTGCATGTACTGTATATGTACAACTGGTGAAGGCACGTGTGTGCATGTATTGTATATGCACAACTGGTGAGGGCACATGCATGCATGTACTGTATACATACAACTGGTGAGGGCACGTGTGTGCATGTACTGTATATGTACAACTGCTGAAGGCACGTGTGTGCATGTATTGTATATGCACAACTGGTGAAGGCACGTGTGTGCATGTATTGTATATGTACAACTGGTGAGGGCACGTGTGTGCATGTACTGTATATGTACAACTGGTGAAGGCACCTGTGTGCATGTACTGTATATGCACAACTGGTGAGGGCACATGTGTGCATGTATTGTATATGTACAACTGGTGAAGGCACATGGATGCATGTACTGTATATGTACAACTGGTGAAGGCACATGGATGCATGTACTGTATATGTACAACTGCTGAAGGCACATGCATGCATGTACTGTATATGTACAACTGCTGAAGGCACATGTATACATGTACTGTATATGCACAACTGGTGAAGGCACGTGTGTGCATGTATTGTATATGTACAACTGGTGAGGGCACGTGTGTGCATGTACTGTATATGTACAACTGGTGAGGGCACGTGTGTCCATGTACTGTACATGTACAACTGGTGAAGGCACATGGATGCATGTACTGTATATGTACAACTGGTGAAGGCACATGCATGCATGTACTGTATATGTACAACTGCTGAAGGCACATGTATACATGTACTGTATATGTACAACTGGTGAGGGCACGTGTGTGCATGTACTGTAGATGTACAACTGGTGAAGGCACGTGTGTGCATGTATTGTATATGTACAACTGGTGAGGGCACGTGTGTGCATGTACTGTATATGTACAACTGGTGAAGGCACGTGTGTGCATGTATTGTATATGCACAACTGGTGAGGGCACATGCATGCATGTACTGTATACATACAACTGGTGAAGGCACCTGTGTGCATGTACCGTATATGTACAACTGTGCATGTGCTATTGTGACACAATGAACATTACCAGTCTTTTCAGTTAAATGTTAAACTATCTCTGTTCAGTTGATATGTACTAGTATCAATAATGAACGTGTATTTTTTAATACACACACATAAGAGGGATACTCTATAGCTAGCTACCAGACATCCCAGATGATGCTTTGTACAGAGTACATGAGACCATGTTTGTATAGCAAATCAACAGATGTTCCTGCTGGAGATGTTTGCAGAGCTCTAGGTGTGGCCTGAAAACAGCAGTACAGACAGGCCATAGAGACCAATGACCTCAGCGGTGTAACTGTTCACACAACAGGGGCAGACAGGGTTATCTCTACATGTAAACAGTTATCTGTACATGTAATACATACATTCTGTCTACAACCATTATCAGCAGGTTTACTTTTGACTGTTTGCAATGTGTAACCTCCTACTGAGACAAAGGGCGATGAAATCTCAAGCAAAAAACAACTCTTTTTTTTGGGGGGGGGGGGTTCCCAAAGCAGTCAACGAGCTTCCAGAACATGTATTTGATTGATAATATTAATAGTACTAACTGACCTGGGTGACTTTGCCTCACCATTTTTTCTGGAGAGCAGACATTTTCTCAGGCAGGCCACTTTTGCAAAAAAACATGAGGGCATGAAACTTCTGTTTACAGATAAAAAATGTTCATCTTTTTTGAGGCCCATGCAACATGAAGAGTATTATCAGAACTGAATCTTACGTTCCATCCATGACCATCAATTACCTACAGTTGTAATTTTTAACACAATGCTCTTTATTAAAAAGTAAATTGCTGAACAAAATTCAAAATAGTCAAAAAAAAAGAAAGAAGACAAATGTTGTTCTAAACCAACAAAGGGATACGAATTACCCACATGTATACACGTGTCTCTGCAATCCGTTTACAATTACCCTTACTGGGGGAAGAAGGGGATTACTACTACAATATAATTTAGCTCACAAAGAAAAATAAAACAATGTTTCAAAACCATAACAAAAGCAATGTAATATATCAAAGAATTTGGAGTGTCAAGTGCACAAAAGTCATTATAAAACAGGATAACTTCCTCCAAAACACGAACAAAAGTTGAAAAAAAAAACAACAAAGCAAAAGAAATCTGTGTTATTAAAACCAGATATGAACAGGTGAGTGGTTCTCATCAGTGAGTCAGGCCACAAGCCGACCAAGCTTAGGCTAATCACCTGATGACATGGCTTACTCACACAAGTAAACAGTTCAGTCTTGACCAGCTGTAAATTTCCAGGTGAGGTAATATGACACACCTGACTACCTGGAGTTTCTGAACAGCTGCCCTCTGACACACCCTAAGACTTACATATAAGTTACTCCCTCTTCTTATAAGGCATATGTCTTTATGATCAAGAGTCCGGATATGCAAATGTATGAGCTGGCATCATAATCACATACAAACTACAATGAATAACAACTCCTAGAATGCTCCACCAACACGCACAATAACAGAAGCTAATAATATGTACATGAACTCAACATTTACACAAATAACCCTTGCTGTGTTACTCCATGAAGTCTAGAGTGATAACTGATTTTGCTAAATTGCTGGTGAGCTTAGAGCTTACAATTTGGCACCAAAAACATGTTTAACTACACAGTCTTGCCAAATACATACCGCCCATGTCTTTAATTACGGGTGGAGTTAGAGTAAAACTGAATTTAACAGCAGATGCGGGGAATTTACATGTACATGTATATCTACTTATTCTGTGTTTAAAACTAAAAATTTAGTAAATAAAAAAATAAAAGTTCAGAAGCTATGGTCTGAGCCTTGATAGATCAGAGCCCCCTGGTGGTGACAGTCATCACAGCTGCTGAAGTCACATGTCTTATCTCCCCCTGAAACCAGGTCATCAATCAATAAACAGCCCTAAACACCAAACAAGATAGGAACTAAAGAGAGATACATGTGAACATGTACAATCTGTCACATGCTGATGTCTCATTCTGGGGTACTTTACCAGCCAGACAATGGTCACCTATCTGTATTGTTGCTGGAAAAGTTTCAACCTTTACCTTCATCCCCAATATATGAACACTGTAACTAGTTTCAACCTTCACATTCATCCCCTATATATGAACACTGTAACTAGTTTCAACCTTTACATTCATCCCCTACATATTAAAACTGTAACTAGTTTCAACCTTTACATTCATCCCCAATATATGAACACTGTAACTAGTTTCAACCTTTACCTTCATCCCCTATATATGAACACTGTAACTAGTTTCAACCTTTACCTTCATCCCCTACATCTGAAAACTGTAACTAGTTTCAACCTTTACATTCATCCCCTATATATGAAAACTGTAACTAGTTTCAACTTTTAATTTAGCTTCGTATCGTCAAAGTAAAAATGTTCCCCTACCAGCAATTACATGTTGGCTGTCCACATTTCAGAGTTCAAGTTTCTTATTTGACAAAGTTAGAATTACAAGCCCCCTTTATAGCCAGCATGCTGTCACCAAGGAGTTTAACAAGTTTTCCAGAAAACTATGGAGTGTATTTGATAACGAAAATATAATTTCATTATAAAGCACACTCCCATTTTATGAAGAAAAACTGCACTAATATGCACATTTAACCTCTCCTATAAATGCCATATGTCATCTTGGTACTGACTTAATGGTAAACCTGTGAATGTAATTGACAGAAATTACATCTATAAACTTACTGGAAGATAAACTTTCAAGCTTAACTGATGGCTAACATATGAACTTGCTTGATGGTGAACTTGCTTGATGCTCAACTTACATGATGGCTAACATGTGAACATACTCGATGGTAAACTTACTTGATGGCTAACATATGAACTTAATTCATGGTAAACATACTTGACGGCCATCATGTGAACTTACTTGATAGCAAAATTACTTAATGGATAAAATATGAACTTATTTGATTGTGAACTTACTGGATGGCTAACATATGAACTTACTTGATGGCCAACATATGAACTTACTTGAAAGATACATGAAACTCTTTGGTTTTATTTCTTAATCTGCACATTATCATGTGTAATAACATAACAGTACAAACAAATTTTTCTACTTTCACTTTGGGGGGTAAAATGGCTTCAAAGTAAAGTTTTCTTAAGGCCCCAGCGGTCAGTCTGGAAATTAAGTCCCTTGCAGCAGTGAGGTCATCAATGACCCCTGTTTAAAAAGAACTCTGTGTGGGACAGACTGCATAGGTCTGGCCTAATTTGGGCTGGGGTGGGGCGAACAGACGGAATGGGGGCCGGTATAGGGAGGTTCAGGGGACGCTAAGCTGGCCCCAAGACGACATGCAGTAGCTGTGTACATGTCGCCTTGCCCACACTATAGCGACCTGTTCACTGGGCTGGGGGCACTTAGTGGGTGTTCACCAAACTCCGAGGAAGATCGATGATGACATTATTTCTGAAGAAATCTGACCGTTGACGGAAAATATGAACAATATAGCCCAGTAATTAACAGGTATATAACTCTCCAAATGACATTTTTTTTAACAACAATTCTTGCTCATAATTTTCTTCATTTGACATAGAAACATAATCTTTGTTTTATAGTTCCTTTTCTTGTATCCTTTGATAGTGAACTTACTTGATGGTAAACTTACTTGATGGCTAACATGTGGACTTACTTGTCTGCTCTGTTGTCACCTTGTACTGATAGTAATTAAAATACTCCCCACCAAACAGGAAAGAAAACTTGGGATTGTCTTTCTGTTTGTTTTTGGTCATGAACTCAAACTCTGGACCATTCCGAGCCACGAAGTTGGCTAACTTGTCTATAATGTTCTTTAGTTCAAGATCTGAAAAGGAAAAAACAAAACAACTTATGTAACTGATAATGTACACACTGTTAAATGTTCTGAAAGTCCAATAAACACTTTCTCTCTTAAATGGAACTTATCATGACCAGCGATATGCAAACTGGGGATCAACCTATAAACTGTGGGCTCTTCAACATGTGCTCATGTATAAAACGGGTTTCTTGGTCAACAGCAGATAACATATGGTTCTTAAAAACACAAGTGGCCAATGATACAATGTGCGTAAAAACGGCAAATCAATGAACCGAAATGGATAAAATTGATATACTGTTGATTTTTTGTTGCCAAAAATATATGTTCAGTCAAACCAAATTTCTCTAATTACCAAGAATAGCTTAGATTAATGCCTTTGAGATAAAACCAGGCTCATACCTGTACCATTTATTGTTAATATGATTTTAAAATTTGGAAAAGTTATAGGGCAACCAGCATTATGAAGTTTAACATTTATACATGAAGACAGATTTTGACTGGTAACACCTATAAAGACAAGGCTTATATCTGTGAATGGTAATTCCTTAGGCTATCTAAAATACTTGCACAAACTAGACTGGACTTGCGTTCATCAATTTTTTACCAAACCTCTCCGGTAATTGGTCTCTTTAAAGAACCGGACAACCATTCTTTCATGGATTTCGTGTGATTAAGAGACACGTGAGGTACTCTCCAAAAAAAAAAAACTGGCTATTTATAATGGGAGATTCTGCTCCATCAACTCCACACATAAACTGAAATTCCAGTTATATCTTGTGTTTCCCTCTGTAATGGAACTTCATTCAATGCATCTTTCTCTTGTTGATAAGCTACTGTCAAGTACTTTTCCAATTCCAGTCAACCCTGAATGAACCACGAACATTAAACCTTTGGACTGATCCGCATGTGAACAATCCGTCTGGCCTGTTCATATAGCACCACATAATCTTCCATGATAGCCTCATTCTGCCCCCTACTCTCAGAAATGCGCATTTTTAAGACAATTTTATTGAATCTGTACCTACCGATGTAGCTTTATTCCTAAAATCTTTGAAAACACATGAAATCAGCAATGCTTAAAAGTTCACATATTACGATGAGCCCCTTTCACAATCTTCTTTTCAATGAAACATATCCAATACTTTAACACTCTACAAACAGTCTGCGTTTCTTTCCTTTCCATGAGTTTCTTAACCTAGACAACCTCACACCTGATACCACTATGAAACCTTAAGGCAAACAGTTTTAGTCCTAAGTGACCCATATCAACAGATTCATGCTAAATGCACTTAAGAGAATAAATGACCTTGAAAACAATACAGACAATGCTCTGCAGATGATGTAAGCTAACTGGGATCATCTCAAACAATGGCATGTCAAACCAGCAGGGTTCTCAGAAGTTAAGTGGCAAAGCTCATATAGGGTTCAGGTGTGACTGCAGTGGTCAGGGCAGTGGGTCAGGTCAACTAACAGAATCAATACCCTGCTGGTCCTGGAACCCTTCCAACCCAACCACCCCACTCTGTGACAAAGGCACCCCAAGTTACAGGTAAGGCACAATGGAACCATGCCTGACCTTAACGGGAAGTTTGCTGTTACTTAATGTGACAGGTGGCAAGGAAATTTCCTAAGGGTGGCCTGGAAAGACACATGTAGACACTGAGCCTATGAAAGCATGCCAGCTATGTCATACCTTGTCAAAGAGAGTTTGCTGTAGATGCTACACTTAGAACTGTCCATGCACCATGTATACATTCACAAATCTGGCTACTGCATGAACAATAAAATGTGTATAACATGAAACAAGTATCCTCAGATATTGCAGCCATTGGCCTTTCACCATCTATTCTATCCTGTGAATATTGAGTTTTCCTGTAACTTGGACCCACATACATTGTTCATGTACATGTAACAAGAAAATTAGTTCGTGGTTGTATTTATATAAATAAAGAATCGTTTTATCTTTGGAGATACATGTATGAGACAAAAAGTATTCCTTTATTTTGCGAAATCTGAAGTAAAAATAAATACACATTTACAAATTATTCCAACTGATTAAATATTTTCAATTGGTTGTAACTAGCGAAGGGGCAAAAACAAAACGATGAAATTTTTAAAATCCAGAGTTACAGTACATGATTATCTTCCAAACATTATCTGAATCAATCTGAATGTGTCACTGCTTCAACCCCAAAACTAAGGATATGAGATTATCACAGCCATGCTTGACAACAATGCTAGAATGTACACTGAACTGCTGCGACAAAACAAATCAAAAGTCACTATGAGTGTACAAACTTTGTGATGTTACCCACGTGTATATTATTAATACTCTTATTTCTTACAGCATTTCATTTTTCCTGACAACAATTCAAATACGTAAAAACGCAGAAAACTGTCAAAACCTCAAAACCTCAGGCTGTTATGGATTTATCAAAGACACATGTGACTGCCTTGAACTCTTGTGATAGTGAAACGCTCCGATTTTGAAGACACGTGCCTGTCATGAGAGAATATATCCGTGTAGTGTTATATATCCATGAGTTTTATATCCATGTAGAACACAAACAAGTTATCTTAAGAGATAAAATATTGTCAAGGACCTGTTCCTACTAAAAACTCTCATATCAACATCGTAAGTTCTATGTACGCAAACAGAAGTCCCATTCACTCTGATAAGTTCATGCAAATGGCCGGGAAACTGTAGGCAGGGAGTACTGCACATACTTTATTTTCTATAGTGGACATCTTCCCCAAGAAACAAACGCCATCATGTGAAAGACTGGTCAGATACAAGACATGTCTGAATAAACTTTGCTTCCATTTTCACAAACTTTTATAAACAGTACAATCTAACTTGTAACCTAAGAACGTTTTTGTTAAATCCGACGCCAAGCTTGAAAATATGTATAGACAAACAAATACATCTAGGTACATATGCAAACAGGAAATGCAACAACTGATTGACTGTATTTATATGTGTAAATCTATGATATTACGATAAAATTCCTACTCCTTAGTTACTATCATTATTAAATTTGATCACATGAATTCTTTCCTAAGAAAACAAGAGCAAATGAAAAACGTTCTTCAATGTTCTAATTGCTCTGTTCATGCCACTGTCACAATTTATTTTTTATGCATACATGTACCTTTTCCTTACGCAATAAAACACTTATCCAAAATTATGCTGTATTAGACACTAAATTCAAACATAAAGGTACCCGTAGCATGACTTAATTCATGACAACTTACAGCAGTGAAAGACAAAGAAAAATAAGAAAATGAGAACAAATATGTTGACAATCCCATTGAACAGTGTTGTGCTACCAGGATCCGCAACGATGTAAAACCTCCGAATAATCATTAACTAAGATGTCAGACAAATTAATGACGTTAAATTTTGTAAACCAACCAGTTGTGGTATTTCAGATACATCCTTGAGTAAGACATCTTTTCATCTTTTCTTTTTATACTTTTTTTTTTTTTTTGGCTTTTTTAATTTGCCTTTCTTTGACCCCAAGGGTATGTAATACTGAAGTATACATGAACCTACAGGAGATAAATTCCGCTAAGGTAGCTATTTTCTGTGAAAGCTAGTCTTATCTGTAAAGGTCATCAAAGGGCATATGTTAAATTCACACTGTCACTTGTTAGTGTCTCTCATCTTCTCTTTGGCTATCTACAATATGACAGTGACAAGTTCACAACCAGTGCTCAGAATGGCTTCATCACTCTTGAAAACTTTCACTAGAGAAGGTTTAGACCAGAAAAGTAGACCAGAAATCTCCACAGATGTGGTGTGAGATGGGTCAATGTGGACACAACAGCACTCCAGATCATTACATGACATGTCACACAAAGTTAGAAAAGTCAGAAATATATACACATTTTTGAGGAGGTTACATATGTTCTAATTTTCTCCACCTTTATATTATTTCTGACATCTTATTATGAGAAGATTGAAGAAGCCACATTCATATTTCAGCAAATTAAGGTTGTGTTCCTATGCTCACCACAACAAAGCAGCCACAGTCAAACTGTCACCCAGTCACAGACAGGGGTCTTTGAAGTTCTAATCCTGTAGTATCTTTCTATGCCTAATAAAAGGCCAACACTGCGATGTAACAATTTCTTGGTACATGTATTTTCATTTTCTCCATTGTTTTTACCCCATGCCACTGCAAATGGACATACAATTTACAATGAAGAGTTTCAATGAAAAATAATGCCAAGAGGTCAAATCATAGGTCACCAAGAGAAAATTATTGCCTGTACTATGAGATCTTGTGGCATTTCTACTACAAAAATGGTGGCTGTCTCAACTGCAAATCTGGCATAAAATTTTTCATTCTTGAGGCATTTTTATCTTATTTCTTAGCAAAGACGTCATCAATTAACATACTGGGAAAGCATTCTGTAAGACGGGTCGGAAGTTGGAGGTCACATGGCCACCCTTTTGTGTCTAAGACAAAATGGCCGCGAAAATGTTAAAGCATTGCAGAAAAGGTCACTTTCTGCCACTGTCTCGCTAGCAACCAGTAAAGCCTAGTTGTCCACAATAACATCACAAACGCTCTTCAGAAATACTCAAAACTATATGGAAAGCTGAAAATTTTACAAATCCAACAGATACAAGATTGCTGCCAGCAATTCAAAAATAAGCATTTTCCTACACAATAACGTTGGGAGGACTGTTTTTCTTCACCCAGGCCGGTTGTTACTAAGAAGATCAGGTGGTCTCTAACTTCCGGTCCATCTTACAGAATAGGTTTAACCAGAATGTGAAATCAGGCCATTTCAATTCCAACTTTCTTCTATTTTTAATTTCTCTCCCATGTTAATTTTCTCAGAACAGGAAGTCTCCAAGACACTGAGAACCTCTTGTGGCTTAACCTATGTGGGGAAGCAGAAGCAGCTTTGTGCCTATCATCCAGACTCGCCACCACAGCAAGTTACTTAATAATTTCCCGTCTGGCCGACGAGGCGGCTTACGAAAACTGAGGTTTAAAGTTTAAAGCCATTTTTACACCTTAAGAAGAAAGCTGTTAAACCTTTGTTGCAGTTGTATACGTCAGGCCATCTTATATACTAGTACTACACATTAAGAAATAAAAACCAAGCGTTTCATACACACTGCATCCTTTGAGTGCTGAAGTTTTGGTGAATTACCTAAAATGTCCTCCAAAAAGTGTCTCCGTTTTAGAGGCAAATGGCATAAAATACTTCAGGACCGGTAGATCCAGGATCAATCCTTGATCAAGTCACACCTAAGACTTTAAAAGAGGAAGTTGTAACTTCCTCGCTTGGCGTTCAGCATGAAGGGGATAGTGCAACGACTGGTAGACCCGTATCAGTATAATGGCTCGGGTGGGGCGCCTTACTTGCCTTCGGTAAGTCGTCTCAGTGAAGCAGCACTAAATAAAAGAGCGGTGGAAATCCGTCCTGCAACAAGGAAGCACATTACACGTACATGCACCCTAAGGATTCCTTCGTCGTCATATGACTGAAAAATTGTTGAGTACGATGTTAAACCCAAAGAACTCAATCACTCACCTTAAATACTAATCTTGGTGCTGGACACTACTTTTGTTCACATGGGTGTAATTTTGCCTTTGAACAATTCTGACCTCTCAGAATCAGGCAAAGTGTGCGAAGTTTGTAGTCAATGACTGTAAAAGGTACAAATGTATTTAGCGGGTATGCAACCTGACAATCCTGCTTTAGCTGCTCTGTTCTAGGCTAAATCATTCATTGATCATTTAAAAAATGTAATTTATCTACATGTACATAGTAATAAACCACATTATAACCAGTCAGATCTGCAGGATTATCTGAGCTAAAAACCACAATGAAATTTCCTGGAATGTCTCAAAAGTCTCACAAATGACATAAAATATTTCTTTCATACATCATGGTGTACATGTACTTTGGATTCATCAAAAACCAGAAGTTTCATCGACTTACATGAAGAAAATCAGCAGTCGTGGAAATGTGCACTGACCATTCCAAATTCACACACCAAATTTAAGTGATTGTTGATATTGTTTATGATCAGTTAAAATACATTTACATGTAGTTTCAAATTCAATATAACAGCCATGCTGTCTACAAACATTTTCTGTCAAAAGCAAATTTATAAATATGAAAAATAATCATCTACATGTATGTGGAAGAGAAATCTAGCAGAACAACAGATAGGGCTCTGCAAGCAAAATCTTGGTCAGGAGACAATTGAGCACAAATACCATGGGCTGATGTGGGGGATCTCTATTCTGATTGGTAGAAATCTGTGTTGACGGGAGAGTATGCAAATGAGCAGTCTTCCATATCATCTGCTGAATGGCGTGACGGTGAGAAGGTTCAGACTATTATCACTTAGTAAATGACGAGATAACTTTTGTCTACCTGGTGTAAAGTAGAGGAGACTGTTTACCCAACGACCTGCTTTGGTATCAACCCAGACTGACAAGTCATTCAGTCACCCCCACCCTCCCAAACACAGTGGTCATTCTTTAGGCTAGCCTGACAAATAACACGAGCACCCCTGTGACACAGTCACCCCAGGGACAGCACTGTACTCAGAAACATTGGATCATTACCTGTAAATATACATCAATTTGGCATATGAAACTATACCTGTAACTGAGTCTGATCAAGCAAGAACTCAAGGTTATATAAATTTCAACCAAAGAGATGAATTTGCCTTGGCAGAAAAATGTATATACTACATTAACATTAATTTCCCACTCCCACATACCAAACTGACATTTTTTCAAGATGCCATAAAAAGCTATTTCATGGAAATAAACGCTCAGAATGTAATGTGCAAAAATAAAGTTGCACTGACTTCCATTTGTTAGTAACTCTTTCACTGTAACACTGAAATCAAACATTAAAGCAGCACTGATAAATCTGTCATGAAAATTCATGATAAGAAAACTTAGCCCACAAGTGGCTGCAAAGAATATTGTTCTCGCCGATAAAATGCACTTAAAAAAGTAATTATCTTCTATTCATAAATCCATTTCTTGTCATATGCACACGTTGCATACCTGTAAGGTCACAAAGTGCAGCATCTGGCATGACTGTTGCACATGTAGTTACAATAGTAGATATTTGCTCAGAAAAAAAATACCTTGAAGATCTAAAAATCACTATGCCAACTGCAGGATACTAAACTGAGGGCAAACAGGATGGCACTGTTGTTTGGAGGAACATTTACAGAATTTCATTTCCAGAGATCTTTTTTCAGAGATTACCGATTCTGGCTATTAGGGCGGTTAATAAATAAAATCTGGGGTGAGCCAGAGTACATGGAGAAGATGGGGTGATGTTTTTATCTATGACCTAGCTAATTTACAGGCAGGTTCCAACCCTATCAGCAAATGAAGGAGTCATGGAGGTCGGTCAATGCTGAGGAAGTAGAGCAAGAGATAAAAGCCCAGACGGTTAAATTCCACCCAGAAAAACTATCTGTGTACTCTTTCCTACATTTCACACTTACATTTCTACCGATACATGTCTTTCGGATTTTTACCACATTGCCCAAAAGTGTCACTGTGAAGCTCAGGTCTTATTAATAGCTTACTGTATTCCTTGATCTTAGTTAACATATGGATTGAACTTATCAATCTATCAAACACAAACAAACACACCTGGAAATTTTCCCCCTTAAAGGAAGCCATATTAAGAGCCAATCTGAGACATAAGCCCTAAAGGACAGGTGCCCTTAGGGCTCTAGCCCTTAGCCCTTATTTTAATTTTGAACATAAGCCCACAACTATGTATTTTGAATTTAGAAATGTGTTTCTTATTTTCATATCCTGCTTTTGCTCCCAATAATAAAATCTGCTAAAAACACTAAAAACACTATATCTTCTGTTAATCCTCAATGGCGAGGAATACAAGACAAATTTTTTTGTCAATCGAAATTTAAAGGTTTAAGCATCCCAATGAATGACACAAATATCAACAAATACCTTTTAAAGCTAAATGTGCTTTACAGTCACCTCTTAAAATTATGGGAACATCCTCTGTAAATCTTATGATGGTGTTGGCATGAGATATAAATATCCATGTACCCGCATAAAGTCTACGATGTTCTGTTGTTCTATCGTACGTACATTCGCTCCACAAATACAATCAGCTACTGAGAAATGAAAGCAGCACAAGTAAAATGGAAATAAACAAGAAACGAAACAAGGGCTGGTAAACTGTGATACAGAGAATCAGTGACTCTCATTTTAACTGAGTCAAAATAATTTTAGCCTGTAATCATTCTAATACCACAAACGATTATATCCGAATAACCAGTTTGCATATAACCTCACATAAGTACATTTGGCTCCACATGTGACAGACCATAGTAAAGCATGGTGATCACCTAATGTGCATATGTCTTTACACTTGAACACCATTACGCAGACAACTCTTGCAAATACATGTATGTACAAATGTGACACCGTATACAGTATAAACAACTGATACACTGAAAAGGTACTTGCTTTGTAGGTGTAACAATCAGGCTTTAATATTAGTAACCACAAGCATAAACCGAAGGTTTCAAAGACCTTCTTTTACATTTCAAAAACTGGGAATTTTGTTATTGGTTAGGCTTCATGGAAAAATAACAAACCCACCCACCTGCCTGAAAAAGACTGTAATGCGTGTATCACTACAAAGTTCCTATCGAACCCCTGTAGATTAAGCTACAAGGATGTTTGGGGTTGCTTTCAAGCTTTACTACTCCTCAATGTATGCCACCGTCACCCCACCCTGTGAACAATTGTACCTTTATTTGTCGGGTCATTCCTAATCCAGGCTCATTCTCTTTGGTGCTAATGGATATCAAAACATGGAGATAGCTTTTAGCATGACATCAGAAAACAAAAGCTGACTACAAAGGTAAAGCCACTATCCAAAGTATTAATCCTTCTTGTGTTATGTCGTAGCCTAAACAACACCCTGTATCAACAACTTTGTAAAGTAGTTTAAACAACATTCTATAAGCAACAGTTTCGTAACGCTTTTGTGAATCAAAAGCACTAAAGCTACATGCAAAGTCTTTCCATCAAGCAAATGATGTTGAATGACAGCTTGTCAGTACACCTTATGCTAAGGAGTCCAAACTCAAATATGAACAACAATGTTTAATGCACTAAAAAAAAAATGAGTAAGCTGTTGGAGTGTTATTAAACATTGACCTGAATAATCATTTAATTGTAATGATTAAATATGTTAATACATCTGCATAGCTTCAATTTTAAACAAGTTATAGGTTTCTTCAAAATCATGACAATAATCCCTATGTGAGATTGCAGTTACATGTACTAAATACAATTATTCTTACAAAAAAAGTACATATTTATTCCAGGCATTAATGTTTTCAAGAAGGGCACAAGAGAATAAGATAGGCTGACAACATTCTGTATCTGTTACAAATAAGACATCTGACATGAAACTAAAATCCATGCATCCATTCTGAGGATGGACATGGGATTTCAATTCACTTGTCAACATGTACAGCTTGGTTGACACACATACAGCTGTTTGGAAATAATTCAGAACTGTCCAAGGTGTGTTTTATGATGGATGAACACATCAGAGTCCTTCCATTTGTTATCATGAATACTGCATGACTCAAGTAAGTACATGTATATCTTAAGAAAATTAAGAAAAATACAATGACAATTCCAGGTCCACCACATTCTGTGTCCACCTTGACCCCGGATACACGTGTACTTGCTGACTTCAGTTTTAGAGTCAACAAACTAATGAGAAAGTAACAGCTGGTCATCGAGATGCAGAGGGGAATGACCCTGTATACAACACATGTTCAACAGATTAGATATGACTTGTCTATTACTTTCACCAATTTTGGGGATACAGTGTTCCTCAGTTTAATGAGTTTTATGAAGCTTCCATGTGCAATTAGCCAAAATCGAGTCTCAGGCTTCACTGTTTTTTCCATTCACTACACTGCTTCATACACATACAACAGGAGAGAAATATTGCAAACGAATTATATTCACGTATTATATCATATTATTCTAGCCGCTGTCAACTGATCATACAGATTTATGAAACTGAATTTAACACTGACCTTTTTGTAGGCCCCTACTTGTCAAGCTGAACATTTTCTCCATTAATACCATGGAGTACAAACGCAAAAAGTGTCATGATACTATTTTCAGGCACCAAAAATGTACCGGCTCCTGCTTAATCCTTCATTTAGACGGACAACGGTAACCGGCTATATGTACAACAACAACGACAGTGTGTTGCCATTTTTTACCTATTTTGATAAATTACACCATTTTACCTTCTGGTGGTTTAGGGAGATCCATCCTGAAGTAATCGCTGCAATCTTCAGTATGATTTGGGGGAGAAAAAGAACAATTTGATACAGACGAGACACAGTTGTTGAGGAAAAGTCATGAGTGTGCCATGGCAGCAGCCATTTTCTCAGCTTTGCTCCACTCTTTCGGATGTTTCCGGAAAACTCCGTTAACGGCCTATATTTGAGACATGCAACTTTTTATTCCCAACAATCTCCATAGCAAATTGTTTTTTTTTATTTCATTTCAAGAGAGTATGTAAAGAATTTTACTTTTTTCCATATAAATGTATCTAACAGACGGAAAGCCACGAAGCACTGTTTTGAGTGAGAGATGTGATGGCCGACTACCGTGCGCTGGGCTCTGGCTACACAGCTCTTTTGGGGGTGAGTAACTGATATTTTCAAGGGTTTAGCTGCATAAACCTGTCCCATATATTTTCCCGGGGGTGGTGTGACAGTATTGCGTAACATTGCATTGTTGTTTAGCCTGTGGAGCGATCGGTCTGCACATAAATCCCGTGTTTAATGGCTTCCGTGCTGATGTAAACATCTCGCCACTCTCCACGACGTAAACAAATGTAGCGTGGTCGAAAACTGCCAGGTTGTCTGGCGTGACTCACCCGGATTGGCTACGTAGTCGAGGCACGGGCCGTATAAATAGGCCTGCTGACGACATCATAGCCAGTGTTGGCTGAAGAAAGGATATGGTGAGGTAGCAGAAGGCGATAGCTCTCTCGAGCTCAGATGTTCGTGTATTTTACACCCAGAGTTGTGAGGAGGAGAGACTTTACCGTCCAGGCTGAAGTAGCGGACTGTGCCTTTGTTTTTGTAGCAGTTAATAAGCTGAACTGCCGTCTTTTACACGGCGTTCCAGAGGTGTCCAGAGAGTTATATACAACTCGGCTAGATTTTGTTATTTCACCATCTTAGTGAAAGCCCTACTTCACATCATGATTCCAGAACGACCGGTAAGCACAAAATACTGGCTGTATAAAAGCTTTACCTTTGATTAATATCTGGACTATTTGAGGTGAAGTGATGTCAGATTTATTTGTTCATAATTGACATAAGGAAATTAATCCATGACTACTGTTGCCTTTCTATAATTGAAAATATTTGAATTGATTGATTTAAAAACCTATTGGTTATTTTTGACTTTCATGTGTTATTATTATGTTAATTTTGTTCAGGATTGGAAAACTCCCAATATTGATATTGAAAACGTTGACCAATTATTACATTCTTAGATTACCTTCTTTAAGTATTATCCTGGATAGTTTGATTGATGGGTTAATACATATATATTTGTAAGAGTAATTTCTGTGGATTAAATAAACAGCTATACCCTACCCCCTCTGGTGAAGAGAATCACAGGTGAGAATACCTGTGGATTCAAGCCAGTGACATGGATTTACAGTATTGTTACATTACTTATAATCCTGGCTTAATTCCTGCTGTTAAGTGGGAAGGTCTTTCAGAAACCTGCGGATTGTCGTGGACTTCCCCCGGGCTCTGCCTGGTGTCCTCCCACCATAATGCTGGTCGTCGTCGTAGAAGTGAAATATTCCTGAATATGGCACAAAACACTAATCAAATAAGTAAATAAATAATTCCTGCTGTGGTAGTTTGTTATCAGCACTCCACTGTGTGCCCACCCCGGCGCCCTTTCTTTCAATTAAGGAATGGCAACAGCCTGTGAAGTAAAGTTATACTCTTGTGTTCTTTTTCAGATGGAGACAATGAACCCAATACCTGTGCCAGCTTCAAGGCCAACCTCATTGTTGTTAGAAAATTGTTCATACGAACTCAGTCTGAGTTTGAAAATGAATGATTCTAACAACAATGAGACCAGCAAAGCACGGAAGAAGAAGAGAAGAGCAAGGGACCGACAAGAACGTCATTTCCATGGTAAGTAGTTCAGATAGGCTTCTCTGTTCAGTAGCCATATCTGTCAGCTGTACAGGTTACAAAATATGCTAGGCATACATTATTTTGTATCATATTAGTAGAATTTGCCTGGGTTGTCTATAATGCAACAACTTGTGGACATATTTGGTTGTAATGACCAATGATAGGTTTGAAACCTGTGAGGCAAATTTTGTAGTATGTGTCAGTGATTTGGCAGAGAAATGTGGAAAACCCAACATGAAGCCAGTTCTATTAATAGAACTCCCCTTTCCTTAGTACCCGGAGTGTGTGTTGTCAGTTCCTGTCTGCGTATTGGGCCATTTTGATTGGTTGACGCTCTGGCGATGTCATGGTCACATGACTGCCCTGTATGATATGCTAATGTATGCGTGTTGTCAGCAGAGGTTTTTCCTGAGCATTCATTCACAGTGACCTAGATTCATGCCAACTGGGTTGTTTTGTGCTTGAGCTAGAATTAACCTGCTAGCTGACACAAAGAACCCCTGCCCCAGCTGCTCTGGCAGCCCAGGGTCTGCTTATAGACCCAGGCTGGCTTTTGAGTTGCAGTGCTGCTAAATTCATACATTGAGCACTCACCTGGACAGAGAGCATTTAACTTGTACATGTATAAGGAACTAGTATCACAGGCTATTTTGATTCTTACATCAGACTGATATCTCACCTTTGCTTTGTTTGAAATTTTTATCCAATAAATTTAAAAGTGTATGCATTTAGCACAGCACTACACCATGGCACCACATTTGGTGGGTTTAGTTTTGGTACCATAATGTAATTGACCTGTGCGAAAACCGTGGTCATAAAGGTTTTCAGCATTTGAAGACATAGAGCACGGTTACAGAGACCGATGACCTCAGTCTGTCTCAGCAGACTTAACATGGTTGTACGTACTTTAGTGCACATATTTTTTTTTTTTTACCATCAGTTGTTTATAATTTGTTTACATTAATAAATTGACAAGATTATTTTCCTGTGTACTGTGTTATCTTTTGGACAATTGCCTTGTGCACATACCAACAGGTCATTTGTGACATTGATTTTCTTGTTTTGTACAACAATGTTAGCATTCGTGGCGTTAAATGGTCCTCTGCCAATTTAGAAATGTTGTCAATATCGCCTGAGGAGACAGCTGTACATATTGTTCTGGTTGTTTCAAATGGCAACATTTACATTATTAGGTCACATATTTAACAACTGTCTGACTCACTCAGCTGTTGTAGTCATTCTGACCTATTGGATGAGTTCCCTTGGTGAAAGCTGACCTTGTTCATTGTAAACAATAAGCTGGCAGTCATGTGCTGTCCCCTTTTATTTACTCTCCAGCTGTCTATATGTTGATCAATGCAGCAGCCAACTCCATGTCGATGTTCTCTTTTGACCTAGAAAACAAACGAATCACCAGATGTGTTAAATGTCACATGCAGTTTGCAGACTTAGGTATAGGTGTTAGTACATCGGGCGCAGTGCTATATATTAACTCCCAAGCTGGCAAATCATTATGAAGAGATTTCATTTCTTTTTTGCAGACATATATAAGCCAACAGGAGAGATCTTAGGGAAGGGAGCATATGCATCAGTGCGGACCTATGTCAATGATCACACCCAGAAGCAGTATGCAGTTAAGGTAGGTTTACACTCAAGACTTGTGCAAGTTTTGATTCATGTAGTTTTTTAATCCATATTATTTTCCTCCCAGAAAAAAAATATAAAATGTTACATAGACATGTAAATTAAGTATGCAGAGTGTGCATCTTACTTTCTTCCTTGCAGGTTTTAAAGTTACTCAGTTTTTACCTCCAGCATGTATTTGACCAATTTGTAATGGGTGCCATGTTTCTGCTGACAGGTGATAGAAAAGAGTCAAGGGAGGCTACGCAGCAAGGTGTTCAAGGAGATCGAGATATTCCATCAGTGCCAGGATAACCCTAACATCTTACGCCTTGTTGAGTATTTTGAGGAGGAGGAAAGGTGAGGATTTTTATTACTGTAATGCTATTAACTAGAGGACCACCTACTGAAACAATGTTGAGCAGAGGATTTCACGCACTGTAACATGATCAGAGCATTGAAACATTACAATAAATCCATGAAGAATGCTATATGTACATGTATATGCCGTGTTGAGTAACAGTTTTACCGTACATTTAGAAATAAAGCGATTTGCTAAATAGTGTTCTCCTCATATTCCAGGTTTTATTTAGTCTTTGAGAAAATGTATGGTGGTACCTTGCTGGAGAACATTGAAGGGCGAGGCCATTTGACTGAGCGAGAAGCAAGTTTGGTTGTGAAACATATTGCCATTGCCTTGAACTGTTTACATTGCAAAGGTAAGTTTTCATATTTATATTGTTTTGAAATATCTTATTGCTAGGATTCAAGGGAGTAGTGAAAAAATTCATTTGAGGGATTGGTTCTGTGATGGGATGTTACCAAAATAAGATTGATGTTTCAAGCATGTATGTTGTGACCTGAAATAAATGGCTGCTTTTTTGGTTGCAGGTATTGCTCACAGGGATTTGAAGCCTGAAAACATCCTGTGCGAACAGGCGGGAGAGGTGGTGCCGTTGCGTATCTGTGATTTTGACCTGGCCAGCGGAGTGATGTTTGAGTCGGACAGTGAGGCCGTGACAACACCTGAGCTACAGACTCCAGTAGGCTCAGCCGAGTACATGGCCCCGGAGGTGGTGGATGCCTGGGTCGGGGAATCCTTCTCCTATGACAAGAAATGTGATCTCTGGAGCTTAGGAATAATATTGTAAGTACCAAGCTGAAAACCTTCCACCTGTAACAAAGCTTCGAGGAGTGGATTGTTCAATCAATACGTGTATGCTAAAGTCGAAAAAAAAAATTTTTAAGCAAAATATAAAGGAACCAGTGTAGCTTTAAAAAAAAAAAAAAAAAAAAATAACGAACCTGTGATTTATTTTGCCAGGTACATCATGTTATGCGGCTACCCTCCATTTTATGGGCAGTGCGGAGAGGACTGTGGCTGGGAGAAGGGTGAGGCCTGTGAGGAGTGTCAGGAGAGTCTGTTCAACCGCATCCAAGATGGTATCTTTGAGTTCCCCGAGGGAGATTGGGCTGTGATATCCGAAGATGCGAAGGATTTGATCAGACACCTGTTAGTACGAGATCCTGCCATGCGATACTCAGCCGGAGATGTCCTGTGTCACCCCTGGGTGGCCAACTCCCCAGCAGCAACCCCACTTCTGACGCCCAGACTTCTCCTCAGGTAAGGATGCCTCCTAAACCAGGCTGTTAACCCGGTTGGAATTAAGCTAGATAATTTACAAGCCTTTGTCCAGCAGACAGTTCTAATCCAAGATCGTTTAAATTTTAAGGAAAAGGTTTGTAAGAGATAACCTCGTGATGTTTCTTTATAAAAGCTTTGTCAGACGCCTGTTGGCACTTGGACTTACCAAATGCTTTGGTCTTTTCCAGGCATAACAGCACTAAGGATTTGGAGTCATTTGCCGACGCTGCCATTTCTATTAATCGTATGATGCAACAACACCTGGCCATATCGGACCTACACCCTGATGTGCCGCGATTCTTTGTTGGAGACGATGACAAGCCCCTGAAGGATATCGACGATGACGACAATGACAGTTGTGATGAGGGCATCTGCCTGCCCCCTATGAGCCTGTCCCCTCCCTCATCAAGTTTAGCCAAGCGACGAGCGCAGCGCAACAGCCAAAGCAGTTGCAGCAGTGATTTTGAAGGATCTCAAACCTCAATTGATTTCTTCCCGTAAACTCAGGAAAATCCCATCTCATTTGCTCATACTTTCATCATCCATTTGACCGATTTCATTTTGTTTCATTTTTTTCTCCTTCATCAATTCCATTTTCATCAAATGAATGAACATTTTTTTTTTTTTTGGCCTTGGTTGTGAAAAGGGTGTTCATGGACTTGTAAATCCTTTCTGTTGGAACTTAAGTTGCATTAAGATCACTGTGCTTATTTATGAGATGTGTTAATTGGTTTTGATTTGTCTATGAATGGAGTGGCCTGAAGGTTGTTTTGGTTTCTCCATGGGTAAGATGCAGGCCCTCTTCTGCCCAGCCATCATGTCCAGACACCGAACATTGTCCTCATGCTATGGGGTGTGACCAGCAGCCAGTCTGCTGGAACTTGTTCTGTGACTGTCGGTGCTAAAGGGTCAGCAGGGGGAACAACTGCATAAACATTTAGTTTCCGTACATTATTGTGGTCACACACTGTTATCATCGCACAAGGAAAAAGATGTGAGCATTTGTTAAACATAATACTATATCTATATACATTTTGGTTGACATGAAACATAAAGACTTTAGTTATCGTTGTACATGTAAGATACAAAATATTTGTCTAACTTTGCTAAATACCAAATCCAAGTCTTCATTTGAGATGGCCCTGTGCATAATACCATGGAAAAATCCAAGCTAACTATTGTGATTGATAAAACTTATACTGTTCGTGAGCAGGGGCATTTTATTTTCGTGTAAATCCAGCATTGAATGGGTCATAGTTGAACAGTTCAGCTCAAAATGTACAAGTGAAAGATTGGTCCCATTCCCATTTACATATGCAGTAATACCAGTCATACCCTTTTTCATTGATATCAAAGGACAATCAAATATCCTTGTACACAGTTTCCTGATGTGGGGTTCCGTGATAGAATGTCTACCTCTGAGAGTGCGCTGTGACTGACCTGCTAGATTAATGCTGTCAACGGATAAATGTACTAGATCTAAATATGTATTCTATATAATAGAACCGATGTGGCCTATACATGTATGACTGAGGTGTGTAAATGTGACAGATGAACTGATTGTGATTGGTCACCTCATCACAAACAGTGCTTAATTTGCCCTTCAAAAGTGCAATCTTTGGCATCCAATAAGCTTCACATGTTTTTTGGCAGTGTTCCAGCAGTGTAGTTTTAGCTTGCTTAAAATTTTTGCCAAAATAATTGCTCCACTATTCGGTACT
Source organism: Liolophura sinensis (assembly GCF_032854445.1). Taxonomy (NCBI): domain Eukaryota; kingdom Metazoa; phylum Mollusca; class Polyplacophora; order Chitonida; family Chitonidae; genus Liolophura; species Liolophura sinensis. Next base: position 1,953,997 of record NC_088301.1, on the reverse strand, counting down.
AGTGGCATACTGACTGAGCATTATTTGCTAGATGTGAGCAGTATGAAGAATTTCTGTCTTCTGGATAGTTCCTGGGACCAATATTGTGAACTTGTGGTATGCTTTATAATAATAGCCCTGGCTCATTTATGTATAATAGCAGAGTTGTGCTACACATAATATTTTTTTAGAAGATTGAGATTGTACTTTTATATGCTTTTTGTACTTGTAGATGTGTATTTCAAAGCTGAGCAGCTTTTTCTGTTAATTTTTTTTTTTTTTTTTGGCTTGGTTCGGTTGAGTGATTGAAACGCAGTTTGAATTTTGCTAGATTACTCTGCGTACTAGCAGGTTTTGCAAGCATTTGGTATGATAGTGGATATTTGGACTGATATTTGATTGTACATGTATTCATGTATATGCATGCATATGAAGTTATTATCGATGTTGCTGCAGAGTCCAAAGCACAAGATGAGTGAATGCAACAGTATGTTTGAACATGTGACAACTGCCTGTGTGCAGATGACTGCTATTTATGAAGATGTAAAATATATTGTACCATACTATTCCTCAACACGGCTGTCTTGTCAAAGAACAACCTTGTCATGGGGAATAGCTTGTAGTCAGTTATTGACACCCAACTGCCAGTATTGAAAAACACTTCAGCCATTTACCAGAATAGTAGTAGGCCTAGACATGGGTGAGGGTGATAGCTACTTACTTGAGGCACCCTTTTTCACAAGACTAGCTGTGACCATCTCCATGCATAATGTTAAAACTGCGAATGGAGACCCATAGCATGGGGTGTTTGGTCAAATTGTTCACTTGTTGGAAGGTTTACTTTTTTGCCTCTCTGGTCTTTGGTTGAACTGTATTGTGATAATGATATGATGTAGAGCAATTGTGATTTTCTGCTCAAATGACATTCCCATCTGTATTAACGTATCCCAGGCCTAATTTTGTTCACCTAGTCTCCCCTGACTTCCTGGCAAGCCTAATTTCCATTGTTTTCACATGCTTTGATGCTCACTCTGACCATGTGGTTGATGGACAGAGCAAAGAAATTGTTAGATAATTCTCAAAGCAACCCTTGTTATTTGTAATACTCAGGGAATGTAATAGCATACATGCACTTTCATGTTACAATAGAATCTATAGTGCCAAATCTCTTTCACAACTGTGCAGACACGAGGCCACCAGAAAGCAGCCTGTCTAATAGTCCTGGTCATCTACAGGTTTTCATGTGCTCCTTGTCCCATTGCCAGCTATCATCTTCCGCCAGGCAATACAAGCAGTCCAGAGTAGAGGTTATTTTCTTGAATCTCAGCATGGCTGAGTTCCAGGCTGCAGTGTTCCCCCCAATATGTCTGGATCCAGCTACGCATTTATGTTGTTAAATTGAAACGCCAGTTGTTAAGGGACTGGTAACAGAGGAGGGATTCGTTTTCTTTTTGTTTATTTTTTTACCCAGTGATTGTGTTTGCTAAGTCAGTTATGCATCGTCATTAAGTGCAGGAGTATCCTTAATATACAAATGAATATCGTATATGTTATTGATTACTGTTATGTATGTGACTAGTACAAGGCTGATCTTCCCTCAAACCTAAAGCTGTATGTTTACACGAACATGGCAACTGCAGACTGCAGGTACGAGATACAACCTATGGACTATATATCATTATACCTATAACTGTACTCCTGTTTCTTTTGGCTTTATTTTACGCTAATCTCGTCACGAGATTAACACGACGATACCTGTTCAGTTTGTGACGAAGTCGTCTGTGTATGCTGATGAAAATAAACGTTTCGACCTTTTGGAACACTGTCTCCGTTTCATTATTCTAAGTGTACATGTATGTTGGTAGTTTCCATTGAATGATTGATTAATTGAAGCCTGATTTACAGTGAGCTTTGTCTCTTTTTTTTCGAATCACTTCTTACAAAAGACTTTTAAGGACGACAAGGTGCCTGTTGAATTATAACTGTGGACAGCTCATGTAGAGTGTATGTGCGCTCTTTGAATAGTCTGAGGTGTTCTGCGGCGTGACCAGGTTTGTCGACTATAGTCAACATTCCATTCACTTGGAAAACGATGTACCAAGTTTAAGTATTTTTCAAAGAGGTTTGGAAAAAATGCAAATATACAAAAAGCAAGTTTTTTTTCGTCGTTAGCTTTTGTAAAGAATCATTCCTTGTCTGAACTTAATCGTGAGATAATTGATCTTGAGTCGATCTTTCTCACTTCCCGAGTGGGATATGTGGTACGACATTCGACGCTTATATCTCATCTAATAAGTTAATAAGTTTGTCAGTCTCGGGTGTACTTGGGATACAGTATATTGTACCTCAACTCGGGTGGACAGAGTCTTTGACGAGACACAGTCGAATTTTACTGCTACATGTAGGTGATAAGCGTATTCTTGAGTACGGCGTAAAACACCAACCAAATAAAGAAACAGTTATGAGCACTATAAATTCCATGTCAGCGTAGACGTAGGAGAGTGAGATCCTGAATACCCATCGGGTCTCTGTACACACGAACTCTGTATACAGACACATCACGCAGTGACTCGGTGCATGAACGTGTGGATCCAGGGGTAGTGGGGAGAGAGCAGGTCCGCATAAACCGGACTTGTTTACACCAGAACAGCCGTTCTTACTTCGCCACAGCTGTCTGCACGGGACATCCGCTTCTTGTGCTGCCCCCCTGCCCCCCCCCCCTGCCCCCTCACAAACCACTCTATCCACTTCAGCACTTGTCTGTCACTCCAAACTGGCAAACGTGACTACCCTGGTAAACAGGACATAGATTTTAGGGCGCTCCAGAGCCAGGGTAGGCTGCTTACCTCCAAATTAAACAGGTCAATGTTTGTTGTATCCATTGTTTTAATTAGAGTCTCTGTTGCACATGGCTAAAATATGCTGAGACAACCTGGTTTCGAACCGACGACCACCTATACAGTTATACACATAAAAGGTTTTCATTCATGTCATTTTTGTCAAAAGTGCTCCTCCAGCGACCATCAAAAGCAATCCTTACCCCGCTATCGTAACCATAACATCCTGACACGCACAGAAACTAAATACTGTAAAAGATTACCACTTTCTAAACGGCACGAACACCTGTTTTCGCAGACCATTAGAGCTGTACCTCATTATGGCTCTTATTATACAGTTTCAGAAGCGGTCGTTACAGAATGGTCATAATTAAGGCGCATGTCACCTTTCTATCTTCAGAACATACAAGATACTGCTCCGGTTCAATCCCGCCTCTGGACGCAGGGGCCTTGGTGACATTAAGCGATTGAAGACGATGGTATGGCCATTACAAAGTTCGTGTATTGTTCACAGGTGGAAAAGCTGGTAAAAAAGAAACTCTAGTCTGCCGTGGGCTTCGTAGAACGCGGGTTGGCGCCTTTGATGTCGATGTATCCCTGTATATAATCATCCAATCAGGTATAGAATAGAGCAGTTATCTGGCCGGAAACTCACACCTGTGAAAGGTTATACATGATTAGAATTAAAACGTCAAGACCAATAAAACAAAAATAGTTCGTATGTAAATGTTATTTTAACTTTTTAAGTAATTAAATAGTTGATCATATATTCAGGTTAATATGTTAAGTATACCTCACAGCTCGTTCTTTCAACATATAAGCCGTGGAAATGAAATGAAAGTAAAAAAAAACATCACCAGGGAATGAATGGACAGGTATGTGGTAAGCCACGTGTAAGTCTAGAACATATTACTTGGATATCATACAACAAAGGCCCCTTCTGTGACGTCTCGAGAACAAAATAAAGTGTTTTGTACGCGTCATTTGATGAGATTTTCCCTCTAAGCCAAACGTGTCCTGTCACCGTCAGTGGCCCTATGAGTGCCGTCATGCATGAGTGAGTGTAAAACTAGGCCATCATCAATTCTCTCGCCTCCATACACAAAACTTTAGTATAGTGTATACAGAATAAGTGGTTTATTGTTCTGAAATGTGCTAGAGTGGGTAGATTTGTGCATGGGCAGGCCCACTGTGTGGGTAAAGAGACCCAAGTCATGCTTCAAGCGGATGTTGAATATACAGAAGAAACACGTCTGCGATCATGATACAGAGTGCCGTAGATAATTGACAAAAAAAGTCATATCGCATGTATATGGCGTCATATAATACATGTAAAAATGATCTTTATCCACGAAGGAAAATACGCTTGTAGTACTAATCAGATTGCGGTGAAATTGTGTAGGGTATCCCCGAAAATCGGTTAAAATTTGAAAACTGTCTAGCAACGAATAAGCCACCACATAAACTGGACACTGTCGACTATACTGTGCAAAACATCACTGAAATAAGTCAAATCTGCCTAATGTGAACAGTTGCATAGAGGACAACGACTCACCTGTGTTGTGGCTAGTTCTGCAAGTGGTTTATAGACATCTTGGACATAGCTGCAGGCCTTTGTATCTCGATTTTAAACTTTAACCTAACTGTGGCTGAGTAGCTCGCGCGCTCACGCCTTTTAACGCCAATCTGAAAAATGGTTACAGTTTTCACCCTTTCATTGGTTAGGTTTTAATTTTCATGTTTACTTAAAGCGGATACATGCTGACAGACCATTCGAATCTATAGACGGAATACTACTGGTCTCTGTGGCATCAATATGTTATTATTCTCCTCATATATGAAGACAGTAATAACATATAGATGGCTATTTCTCTTCCTCATGTCTGAATTGGAAGTATTTAATTTCATTTCCACCGTTTGTACGCCTACATGTCGTGTTTACTTATGCTAAAACAAGACTACAGTCTGTACAAATAGAACTCATGCTGCTAATTCCAGAGCCTTCGTACACCAGGTTAAAATGCTGAGACATAATTCAAAAGATTATCTATAGATATACCTGTACAGAACGTTAGGCATATATGAAAGTATAGCTGAGACAAAACCTGTCTCATCTTGAAATCCATTCAAGACATAGGACATTATAAATCGGCAAAAATGAACTGATGTGAAAAAGCAGTTGTTCCACGTATACATAGCCGTTGCTGACATCGCTTTGCTCTGTTGACCCAGGCTGTTACATACACTGGTTTCATGTTACAAGCCGTGCCTGTAATTAGTAAGGTTCACAGAGAAATCGATGTTTTGCTCTAACGGTCTGAGCTCATCACTTTGCTCGTTTGCAATCCGCCTCCGCTCTGCTTGTCTCCTGGCGTTCACGTCAGCCGCTTAGCTGTGAAGCTGATCTGAAATGCCACCTGAGGGCACATGGAGCTTCCCTTTTTTAATTTAACACATGTAGAAGTCGAGAAGTTGACACTAGGAAGTGCCTCTTGACGCCTCATCGCTTAAGGTTATGCAACAAGCAGTGTGTACGCTCAATGCCATTTGTGTTTGGAACAAGACACATTCATGTTGGGGCTTTGTTTTTCTGTAAGCTGTGTATGTTGTTCCCCGATTCACTTGGTATGTAAGCTGGTTAGGACTCTACTCTCACATCGGTGCAAACTAGCTCAATACGGACATTTTCACTAAAAATAGCAACTCCAACCCTACACATATTTAGTATGCATTGATTCCCTAAGTCATCCGAAGTGTAGATGTGTCGAAGGCATCATCGGTAAACCACGTTTTATAAGAGTAACCCAGCCGTTTAAATCAAACATGTCAATCCAACGCCCGCCTTGTTTTGATTTCGAACTTCTCGCAAGGTACCTGATGGCTGAAGACTTTGTGAATCGGTGGATACCAAATATAAGGACAGGTTCGAGTTGTTATTTTTAGTGAAATTGTCTGTATGGAGGGCAGGTTACACCGAAACTGGATGCTACTTTAGTGGTGTTTGAGCTACATTAAACTTTAAATCCTATGTGGTGTATGTGCGTTAGTTAATTCGTCGTTCATCTTACATAGAGGACTCCCTTTATGTTCTTTCCAGTTACTTACGATGCATGCATGCTTAAGAACAACCACTTATCTAACACACATGTACGTTTGTAATCATCGGCTTTGGCATAAAAAAAAGAAATAAACCGTCGATCGACTAGTAAATGAAATATGCAGTCAGTATAAATCAGACTTCAATTTATCCCTGATTGTACATTTTTCACTGGATTGCAGTAAATACGGTTCATTTCTTGTTAGCTGTTAATTCAAGCCGTAATTTATTCAAGCTTTGTTGCACCTAGAGAATTTTGACATGATGCAAAGAAAAAACTTCTTTCGTTCTGTTCGCATGACCTTAACGGCAACTCACGAAAATATGAAGAGCACAGTCAGTTTTTGATCGATATTATCTCACCCCTGTAATGAAAACCATGTGCATGAACGGAAATGAGATTCCTTTCACGGTGCATCAGAAAATGAGATTCCTTTCACGGTGCATCAGAAAATGAGCTTTTTACATCATCATCTTAATCTATCAAGGTCGAATGGTATACACTTGATTGTTTTTTTTTTTATCTCCTCTTTGTCCAGCCACTTCCTGTAAGGACCCCTGAACACATGGGGGAGGGGATGGGGGAAGAGTGTTTAGAGACGGATGGTATCTGTGTGTGAACAGCTACAACACCTGCTTGTACTTCTAGAAGGACTTTTTCATTAAGCCCTGTACACGTGTAATTCAAATTACAGCTGAGGGGACACGCATGCAATGACGTCGTTGATGATAGCGTTTTCAGTGAAACGTTTCTTTCAATCTACTCGCAGGCAATTACAAAAACAAAATAAACATTCTCCCACAATTCCCTGAAATAAATTATGATTTGTTGGCGGAAATATTGATCTTAACCCCTTTCCCACATTGAAACAGGGTTACGGATCGCAGGCCAGGTCACTAAGAAGAGAAAGGTTAAGTCATTTTAGCTGTGGTTTTAGCTGTAGTTTCTGGTGTTGTTATCAGCTAGCTAGGCACTTACACATGACCTTATTTCACCGACATGTCTTGATGACTGCCTCGTTTCAGGTCCTCATAAAATCCGCCAATTATAACCTGTGCGGCACACGTATACACAAATGACGGTCTCAAGCACTTAAAGTTCGAAGTAAAGACAAAAACTTTCGCCGTATATTTTGTGTGAATCTAGTTTATAAAACACGGGAGACGCTTTTGTATATAAATTATATAGTAACAACAATTTCATTATATGCTTTCATGTTGATCATGCAGATAAATGTTGATCATCTAGACAATGGTTTCAGTCATTGTTGGTGGCGGAAACGAGGTTATATAATGTGTGTGATTGTGGATCGTGTAGGCCACTGTAGGTGACGAAAACAAGGTTGTGTGTGTGACCGTGGATCGTGTAGGCCACTGTAGGTGATGAAAACAAGGTTATGTGGGTGACCGTGAATCGTGTAGGCCACTGTAGGTGATGAAACAAGGTTGTGTGGGTGATTGTGTCTCGTGCAGGCCAGTGTAGGTGATGAAAACATGGTTATGTGGCTGATTGTGTCTCGTGCAGGCCAGTGTAGGTGACGAAAACAAGGTTATGTAGATGATTGTGGATCGTGCAGGCCATTGTAGGTGATGAAAACAAGGTTGTGTGGGTGATTGTGGATCGTGTAGGCCATTGTAGGTGATGAAAACAAGGTTGTGTGGGTGACTGTGGATCGTGTAGGCCAGTGTAGGTGACGAAAACAAGGTTGTGTGGGTGATTGGGGATCGTGTAGGCCAGTTTAAGTGACGAAAACAAGGTTGTGTGGGTGATTGTGGATCGTGTAGACCAGTGTAGGTGATGAAAACAAGGTTGTGTGGGTGATTGTGGATCGTGTAGGCCATTGTAGGTGACGAAAACAAGGTTGTGTTGGTGATTGTGGATCGTGCAGGCCAGTGTGGGGGATGAAAACAAGGTTGTGTGGGTGACTGTGGATCGTGTAGGCAATTGTAGGTGATGAAAACAAGGATGTGTGGGTGACTGTGGCAGTGTAGGTGACGAAAACAAGGTTGTGTGGGTGATTGGGGATCGTGTAGGCCAGTTTAAGTGACGAAAACAAGGTTGTGTGGGTGATTGTGGATCGTATAGACCAGTGTAGGTGATGAAAACAAGGATGTGTGGGTGATTGTGGATCGTGTAGGCCATTGTAGGTGACGAAAACAAGGTTGTGTTGGTGATTGTGGATCGTGCAGGTCAGTGTGGGGGATGAAAACAAGGTTGTGTGGGTGACTGTGGATCGTGTGGGCCATTGTAGGTGATGAAAACAAGGTTGTGTGGGTGATTGTGTCTCGTGTAGGCCAGTGTAGGTGACGAAAACAAGGTTGTGTGGGTGATTGTGTCTCGTGCAGGCCAGTGTAGGTGATGAAAACAAGGTTGTGTGGGTGATTGTGGATCGTGTAGGCCAGTGTAGGTGATGAAAACAAGGTTATGTAGATGATTGTGGATCGTGGAGGCCAGTGTAGGTGATGAAAACAAGGTTATATTATGTGGGTGGCATGGTCATTCTGAAAAGGTTATATCCCGTGCGTACGTGGTTGTTGATCATCTTGATGGTTAGTGTGCTTGTGCAGCAGCACGATCCAGGATCCTCTGACCAATGCGATCGCTGTGAGTTCAAGTCCAGCTTATGCTGGTTTCCACTCCTTTCGTACAAGGCAAGCTCTGCGAGAAACTTGCAGCTGGCCATGAGGTCCCACCCCCCAGGGCCTATACACGGTTTACTCCCACTATAATGCTAGTCGCCTTCGTATAAAGGAAATATTAGGTACGAAATAAAACTCCATTCAAATAAATAAACATATAATGAGAGCAAGGTTACACTCTTAAAGCTGAAATGTCACATACAATCTAACTTGGTCGAGGAGGAGAAGAGAAATCCTTTAAACTGTAAGATTAACTCTTTGAGTTTAACATTTTTCACTATTTGCATCTCCAACTGTTTTGTTCCTCAGCTTCAGGACGAGTTTCACATTTATAAATAATAAAAAATGTCTTGTAATTCAACTCGCAAACAATCATTACTCAACCCAACGGGAAGATGTTGGTAGTCACCATGGTTTACAGCACTGGAAGTGTTGTGTTATCTGAACAAGTGGATAAGTGGATAATCGGTGACCATCTATATAGACAAATATTGATTTATTCAGGTGTTAATCGTGTGAGAAAAGGCCGGCTATAGTGAATTCAACAGACAAATGATCTTCGACTTTGTTCTAAATTGGCAGTGTTACAGCCATATCGTGACAAGGAGCTTTAAAATAATTTTTCTTCTGTGTACCTAAACAAATGAGTTTAAAGTTCGTTTAATATTTTTAATGCGACGAATGCATGTGTAAGGTAGGCAGCATAACATAAACCAGCAATAACACAATTATAGGTGAGGTGATTGGAAGAGTTAAATACTGATTAACAGTTTAGCATGATTCAGTTATTGGCTGCCTTGACCTTGCACACGATTTCATAAAACATGGTCGAAATTGCACGGATGGTCTTTATAGGCTTTGCAAAAAACGCTTTTCAGAAAAATGAGCCGAACAACTCCCTCAAAAGTGCCCCTAACACAAAACTCCAAAAAACACCGATGTTGTGTACAGGAGATCTACAGTGACTGCATGTGTGTAGTTATATTGGCCAGGTATATATGTACATTTGGGGAGGCTTTACACACTGAGCGCGGGGAGATTTGCCTGACTGCCAAGTCGGTCAGACTGATCTGGTTTAGTTCATGTATAAAACAGAAATGCCTGGTTTGTGTGTATGAAGCTAGGGAGGTCGTTGTCCGCACTGACGTATAGTTTTCAATACCATCTCATTTACACTTGTGTTGCAAATCGTGTTTGTTTAAATGGTGGTGTAGTTGTCTCTTGCGTGAAAATGATTCCAATGATATGCTATGAATTCCAATAATATAAGATGAATGCATATTTGGACATATGGCCTTTAACGCTCTCAAAATGGTGCGTCTCTGTATTTAAATCCCAGTAAAAAGGGGTGCTATATAATTTTTTAAAAATAATAATGGCGTTTTGTGTGTTTTATGGCTGTGGTTATGTTATAATGAGCCCGTTCTTATGCGACCTTATCAGTCCATCTAATTCTGTTTCCGGTCTCTCACCTTGGCTGTGGAGAAGGCAGTCGAACGAATGGAGAAAAACAAGTTATTAATATTTTGCATACTTTAGCCGGCTGTATTGTGTGAAAATGTGCCGTCAGCTGAGAATGGAGCACGAACACTTCAACTCTTACTGTTAAAACTACGTCTGGACTGACCTTTTCTCTACAATCTCAATGGTTTATACACATGGATTTCCTCCAAATTTAAGAAATTCAGCTTCTTTAGTTACAAACAAACAAATATATATATATATATATATTTGTTTGTTTGTAACTAAAGAAGCTGAATATTCCCAAACAAGAAGAGAATTTGATGAATTCACTAGCCCTGAACAAGACAGACTCTTTTCGCCAAATTAACAGTTATGCAGGTCAGTGTGATCTACAAACCGCAGGTGGACGGTGAGGTAAGGATGAAGGCTGGGAAATAAAAACAACTTTGTCCGCCCGTAGGCATAAATGAACAGCGAGGCGGTTAAGAACTGACTGTGCTCAATTTTGTTAGACAAAGGATGTTTTTCAGAGATGGCACATTCTGTTTTCGTGGTGAGCATACCTGACCGACTTAGAGGAAGTTATACAAGATTGTCTGTTCCTCAGGTTATGTTTGAGGACACAGTCACACAGCCCCGCATACCTGTGGCATATAAATCATATTTACCTGGTCACGTGGTAAACACCAGTAAACCCAATCCGCCAAATATATGACCTGGTTATTCAAACTCTTTCACTTGAACCACTTTGTGAAGGTCAATACATACTGAAACTTTTCAGTTGACATCAGTTAATGATTGTATCAGTTTATAGCAGTCATGAAACCGTTTATTCTCTGTATGGATATTGGCTGTACAGTGCAATTAAAGTTAGTACCGTTGGTTAGACTAGCCCAAATTTGTGCGGGAAACTGAGCTCATAAACTGTATGTGTATAAGCATCAACTAGACAGCTATAGCTCAGTCACCGTGGGGTTTACAGCGTACTCACAAGCCACCCCCTCCAGTTCTTAGGTACAGTCACATGATATGGTCGAGTGTATGTCATTTATTTTCTCGACTAATATATTCATGTTTTGTATAGTCGCGTCTCAGTTCACCGACTTCTCTAAAAATGTAACACGCTAACAGTACGCACCATCATCGGCTACCATCGGCTAGCATCGTTAGTCTCCGGAAATGCCAAACAGTGCTTAACCCATGTGTATGTGTCTTGTTGGCCTACTTATTATGATATCGTCAGAATGCCTGCTTATGTTGATAAGAACCCGGTTAGTGTGAACTTTCGTCAAAACTGTACACAATCTTACAGTCTTCTGGTATATCTGAAGTTTAGTCTATTCAAGTGTTAACAAGCGAGGTTTGCTGTGTTTAAATGACATGTACTGTCAGTCATTCTGTACTAAGCAATGTTACAGATTCGTCTGGTGAGGTCTGCAGGTAACCATTCTTTCTATTACCAACACACTGGTTGTGTCTTTGAAGCGGAACCTTACTCATACATCAAAATAATTGAACCATGAGTGAAAAGCTCCAAGATCTCCATCCGGTTTCCCCCACCAACAAAAGTGACCGCCATCTTCTGAGCAAAACATGGCGTCAAACAACAACGAAATCAAAATAAAACTGAAACAAAGCATTTTTCTTACTATTGTAATCAGCAATATAAATAATGTATTTTAAAAATTTATTTTCGTCTTTATTTTAAGCCACAGAAATATACACAGGATTTGATTATCATTTTGTAACATCCCGCTTTCCGTCATGATCGTGCTGGAAAGAATTTAGCTTTTCATGTAAGTATCTCTCCAGCGTGGCAATTACCTGACAGTGTATGTATAAATGTATAAATATATATATAATACACAATTTCGATCTGCATCGCAATCTATCAAAAACTGCATTGATTTATTATCGCAATACTTTCTTGCTATACATATACAGATGAAATCTTTCGGAGAAAAAAACACAGTGGACATCGGATTTTATCTCAATTCAATGTTTGGATTTTAGCTCCATGCAGCACAGACATTACTCGAAGTGGTATTTTCCTTCTCGTACACGCTAGCGTATATGTGTGTATTACACACACCAGCCTGTTCGTCTTTTGTCGAGCTATGAACTTGTTCCGTAAACCTTGAGTGATGATGGGAGGCGGCGACCAGATTATTATCCCTGGCGTTTTCCCAATGCCCCTGCATCCATTCTGCTTTGTGTTGGTGTCTGATAGGAGCAGCAGAAACTGCGCAGATTCTCTGTGGGGCTATGCAACCACACTCCCCGTGGGGAGGGGCGAGTAGAGGGCCTTTTGCAACGTGAAGTTTACACCAGCGCATTCGCCGCGTGGCATTGCCGCTGTTTTGGCGAATGTCCAGACACCAGCTGTTGGCAGGAATTCTCATCACATGGTCAAGAAAAGTTCAACCGGTGTGATTCCCTCGCTATTTATGGCAGCACAGTTATACAACACCAGAATAAAGTTCGAGCAAACGCTGAGAATAGAAATGCGATGTTGTCACAGAAAACTCAACCGCCTCCTGACTTTTGTTTTCTACCACACCTAGTAAATTCCATAATCTTCGAACCGACCTGTTTGTCACTGTGACCTAACTTCAGTATCTAGACGGTCAAATTTGGTGAAATCTTGGGTAGTTTAGCTGTTCTAAACTAATAAAAAAAACATGGATTAAGAGTCAGGTGCTCTATTTTTTCGGGACTCATGGAAAATTTCGTTGACCCATAAAGCGGTTGAAGGAAAACAGTTCAGAAGTCGTAGGTTTAGAAGAAATTCGGGAAAATCCCAAAAAGAGCGTGTTTAAAGCTGAGAGAAGTGGAGAGGTCACATGGGAATGTAAACTGGGGAGAGCATAAAAGAAAGATTAAGAAGAAAGAGGAGAAACCATTTTATTGTTTATCTACACTATACATTCCTTCGTAGGAGAACAAATAAACAAAAAAAAACAGCCTTAGTTAAACGCCACTCTGCTTTCAGTATTAAGAGAAAGTAGTTCAAAGCCCTCGATTACTCGTTTTTTGTGTAGCAAGGATAAGAATAAAACTAGATTCATTATCTGGTATAGGAAACAATGCAACATTAGCGTACTATTATGGCTATTTTCGTGGCTTAGGCAACATAACATAATAAAACGACTGATCGTGTATACAAAGCTCACATATATAATTCCGTTCATCTCCTATACCTTTTAGAAATCAGATAAACTATATGTATGTGTCAGTGTCAATGGGTATTACAAAGGGACAGCTAGAGCACCGCTTACACATGGCTACCCTAACTCCTCAACCTTTTCGCATTTGAAATAGCAACTTTCACTGCAGTTTATAACTACACTGGTTGGTTTGACCAATTCCAGGGTTTGACGGAAACACCATTCTACACAGAGTAATGCTCTTAGAGTATATGCTTGAACAAACACCTTGCAAACATGCGAAAATGTTGAAGAATTACAGCAGTATACATATATCACATGTATGGAATATGCCCCAATCAATCACACGTACTTTTAAGGTCGTGTAAGGTTCTATATTATCTATATTCAGGCCAAACCCGAATTAATCTAACCTTATCAGCAAATACAGTCTAATCGCCTTTATGTCCGTTAATTACATCGTCTGCATTGAGGTCAAGTGAGTTTAGCTCGTGTTAATAATCAGACTCAATATAGATCGACACAAAGTCACCCCGGATGTATCAGACTTATCTGATTACTGTTTTATGCCTTACTCAAGAATATTTCACTTATACGACGACGGCCAGCGTTATGCACTCAAAACTAATCTGTTAAATTTAACGGTTTGTTTTTTGAATGATGCTAGAATATTTTCTCTTTTTATAACACAATATTGTGTCATATTCAACAGAATATCCTGTTAGTCTACTAGAATGTGCTGAATAAACAGAATATGTATGTTTTAACAGAATAATCTGCTGCAAGAACAGAATATATTCTAGCACGACTCAGACAACGAACTTTCTGTTAAATTTAACTGATTAATTTTTTGAGTGTGCTGGTAGGTAACCGGTTAGACCCCGAGTCACCCCGAATTAAAAAAGCAGTACGAAAGATTTTCAAAGTGTGTTGTATGTTACATCTTAACAAACGGAACATGGTGGGTATATACTGCATGGTTTACACTTGTGACACACGCCAGCTGTATTATATACACCTTCTTGCTACCCAAGTTACAAGCAGAATGACCCTGCCGAATAATCAGGAGGGAAACGCTCTGGTAAATTACTTGTAATTTCGATATTTCAAAGACCTTGTTTGGGGAACTGGCACAGACATGCAATACTGTCGAGGTGACGGTGATGTCGGTGATTCATCCATTCCAAGTCAGCAGATATTTATGGCATGATTTCATCACACGATATTTCTTATTAGTGCACTGCATGAGAAATAAATTCCCAATAGGTTCATGCTTGGTAAAACATTCGAAATCTGGTCACCGCTTTGCTAGTATTGATGCATTGCTATTTGACATTAGATATATACTGACAAAGGACATGCTCTTTGGAGACATTGGAAATATAGTTATTGTTTTCTCAACAGAATGAAGCTTTTTATGCATGCATGGATAGAATAATGGTAAATATTGTTAGAAAATGGAAAATGTCAGTTGAATTTTTAGGCATTGCCAGTACCATTGCATGGTCAACTTTGGTCACTAATAAGAAAATTCACGCCGACTAACTTGATCGTCTTGTCCCAACCGATAGGTTGCATATCAAATGTGCTGAGGCCTGAGTACACGTCACTAATGCCAAACGGCAATTAACTTGTACTGCTGCCAGACTGACTCAAATCTACAGGAAAGTGATCCAGGGCAAAATTAAGAACTTATGATTATGTTCTCTCTTGATGAACCACTCGTTGAGTACGGCACACAAAATATTGGCCACATAAAATCTTACAATACAGTTCTGGCATCATTTTTGGAAAATCAGTCATCGAAACGGCAAAAAGCAGGTTTAGATGAGAATGTGTGGAGTAGCTGTGTAACTTATAAATTAATGGGTTCTTAAAAAGTAGGTCAGTTTGAGGATGCAAAAAACAATCAAAACACTGCCAAAAATAACTTTCATTTGATTTTATCTTATTTTTGCCCATCCGATTGAGGAAAGGCTGATGCCCGCGAGATGCTGTATAGAAAGCCCTACAATATCAGTCAAAGATTACGCTCCATACAGACATTCACTGAAACTTTACCATACATCCACTGAAGTAACATTGATGTAACTATATATTTATACATAGAGCCTGTTGCATGTACATGTATTGCGAAATCGCTGTCATTTTCTTAACCCTGCATTGTTTCACTGACTCGGTGATCACTGCAGAGTACTCGTCATGTACATCCATCTCTGCTTTACATTAAAGCGCTATTTGGATTTATATACATTTGCAGCCTAAATGTTCACTATGTAGTTCGAGTAAAATATCCGCTTAATACTCAAACAGAAGAAATGATTGTCTATTCGATATAATTGCCGATAATTTATCGGTTTCTTCTTCCATTACCATATAGCATATCATACAGTCCTGTAATTATTTGTGATATATATACTCCTTTGGGAATATGTGTTGGTATAATTTTATTTTGGTTGTAGAAATAGGCTGGGGTCATTAGAAAGCTGGAAATGTACGAGTGGTGTACACGCATATGATAAATCTGACGCAGGGTTTTGTGTTTATAAGATCCAATATCTATACATTTCTATCTTGGCAAGACGTGTTTACTCCACACATGTATCTATAGAGACAGATTTTCCCTCATTATTCTCCTGCAGCACGTCTGTTCAGAAGACTTTGTATCTGCATGATCACAGTTCTTTTGTGGATGCATATCTACACGGCTCAGCATTTTCTCCCCAGAAAAAAAAAACGAATGGTGTTTTAGGCTATATATGATTTTTATGAGATCAAATAAAGGCTTATATTTGTGTTGATCGGGGTAAACTATTACACTTCGTGAGGTACCTCACAAACCTCTTAATTCAAAGCCTCAGTCATCTAACCAGCAGACAGACAGATTCGAACCCACGACCACACATCTTGTGCAGGGACGTTTTGTACAAAATCCATTAGACTGCTCGCCTCCAACAATGACTATCATCCACCAGCATATTCTGGCTTGTCTCTTCACAGGTAGTCACGTATTATACCTCAGTAGGTGTGTGTGCATGTAGCTGTGCTCAGATGTGCCACGGTGTTTTATTTACCTGACGTGCTGACAGTTCCCGCATACTCACTATCATTATATATATACTGCATGGGACATGGTGATCACCGGTTTTATTTCCGCGCAAGCCCTGAACGTAAAGATAAATATTCTGAGGTGCGAGTCATTCAACATGCCACGCGAAGTCATGCGCTACCAAGCTTATGGTCTACGACGTCCAGATGTTTGTGACCCTAATATTTAATTACAACTCTACATTTTCACTCTTTCCTGCAAATTGATTGTTGAGCAGAAACGGCAAGCATTACATCGAACCTACAATTCGCTTGGCAAATAATTGCGTCGGCCTACCAATGAGTTCCCACTATCGACTGACCGACCAATTCGGGGACCATTTCGTTGCTCTGGAATTAGACATTAATGATGTTGACGTGGGCGTACATTCTTCCCCGACTGTGCCCTGCTTTGCCTGGACCACCTCGTGACGAAGCGACCCAAGTGCCAAGTCGATACTCGCCGATTCCATGGGCTTGTCTCTTTCGTCTCTGAACCTGGAGTGGTGCCAAGATCACCCTAACCCGAGCGGAGCGATATCTAGAACAGGTCGAATCCGTGACGTCACTGTGTATTCAGGTCGAACAACACATAGGTCGGGTCAAATCTGGACTGTATCCATTGACCATTGCTCGACAAACCACCAGCAGCTTTAAATTTACACAACAGCGGACACAGGGTCCACATCAGTTTACATTTTGTGCAATGCATTTACTAATAGAAAAAACATCCCAGTTTCAATATTTAAGTGACATACTTTTAACTGGCCAAATATACACAAGCCTTACGGTCGATTAAAAAAGAACTACACATAAACATCGATGCATCAACTTATACATATTTAGTTCAGTCTTACTTACGGCTATATTTGAAGGCGGTGTGATGTACACGCAGTAATATAGCAAGTCATAAGAAAGGAAAGCCATAGTTTGCATATAATGGAATGGAATGCCAATAAACAACCCGTATCTCTCAGACCCCAGTATTTGGTTAGGTTTCAAATCTTACCTTTGTAGATATATGCGACCATGTATACCATTAGTTCATTTGGTATGATGTATATATTATACTCGCCGAAGTATTCAAATATTCCCAGGCAAAGAAAACGCGTTTATGAGACGAAATCACGGTGCTGTTAAATGTGTCCAGTTTCATGCAAGTTTGAAATGTGTGATAAAGTTTCTTTAGTTAAAGAAAATTCAAGTTATAAAATGTATTGGATGGCACCATATCACAAAAAATTGAATGAATGATTATGGCTTAACGGCGACATAAATGTGATTATCATAGTTTACATGAAAACACCAGCCAACCAAATAAGTACATAAATCAACATGCCTTACGTAAGCGTTACATGCAACATTCCCGATGTGTTTTACATCCTCATTGTTTTTTATGTGATACCATGCTCGAGCGGGAGTCGTAAACACATCGGATCAGTCTAGCAGTTCCGGATTTATATCAGCAATCTCCATCTTTAAGCAAAAAGGTCAACGCTGTTTACCCTACAAGCGAAATGTACAAGCCCGTATTTTGTTATTGCTTGCGGTGAAATGGACTTTCACCCGACTTTTCTGGTCGTGAATTACTTCGTGTGTAACCGGCAGCTCTCGGCCCCAGTTTGGCAAATTGCCAAGCCAAGCACGCCTGGCTTTCCGGAGATGTACGGATTGCAGCGAATAATGCCCGACACTAGTCATTTGGGTGCTCAGCGAATGTAGGCCATCCGAAGGTAATCAATTGCCACGAGGAGCAAGATGTGAGCTGTTCAAGACCCCGGCAGATTTTGTGCGAAGCAACATGAAGAGCCTTGTTTGTTGTTCTTCTCGCAGTCAGGTTAACAGAGTGCGAGGGAAATACAAAATCTTACAGCCTCATACAATGACACATGTAGTTAGCCAGAGGTAAACAGGCCTGAACAGATCTGTGAACGATGCTCTCCAAAACCAATACATGATATTTCGTTTATTTATCCCTTCATTTGATTACTGTTTCATTTCTATGAATGTATGAATGATTGTGCCATAAAGACACCAAGGTATTTACTTATAACACGTGTAACTCACCTGACGCCTGTCTTCTGGTCAGTGAAGTCACAGGTTCGGATCCAGCCTTGACTGACTTAAGTCTAAACTTTTGTGAGATACATGACAAAGGTCAGTGGTTTAATTGCGGCACTGATATAAAACTGGCAGCAGGTTTTCAAGTGAAAATCACGCTGCGATAAAGGCTTATGGAAGAGATTATGTATTTATTTGACTGTTTTTCAGCACAACATTACTCCCGAATTGTTTATTCATACAGTCTACCTGTGACGTACAGATATGTTCAACATGTTGGTGGCATAACATATAGACGGGTGACAAGTCGTCTTCAATGGACGTTAGACTGGGCTAACATCCACAGGAGAATAATCGACCACGTGTTGTCGCCAGGGCCTCGTGCTGAACATCGAGAGCAACTTTCCAATTCCCTATCCTGTAGACAAGGAATGAACATGCAACTAGCTCCAATCAAATAAATAAATACATCACTACATGCTAGTGTTTACGTTAAGTGTTTATATTTATTCACGTTGCGTGACAGATTCATTACTTATGGATAACAATTCCTGGATTTATTGTGTTGGTGACGTTTTAAGAAGCTGTCTGAAAAATGGAAACTAATATATAAGCAAGAACTTCACACACTGTGTGTGAATACTGTGGTTTGACAACGATGTAAGAACCTACATCGAAACGTCACCAACACAATAAATCCAGGAATTGTTATCCATACGTAATGTCAGTCAATTCTTAAAATTAGACAAGAGAATCTTCTTAAAACAAACTCAGCTGAAATTTCTTCAACTAGTTGACCCCAATTAGTCAAATGATTAATGTTGACCCTTTTGCTCAAAATTTAGACACTGGAATCCTGGATTCCCTTAAAATCAGCTGAAATCAGCTGATGGGCCGAACATTCTAATCCGTCTTAATCAGTTTCCTTTGGTGAAGCATGGCTGTATAAAACACTCAGACGAGAACAAATGTGATAGGTGTAGACTGTGAAGATTTGCGTACTACTGATTTTATTTCTCACCTGCACATGCATGCGGACGAGTTTTGTGACCATTTTCAACTATACCGCATACTATTATCAAATTAAATTTAAAATTTATCTTGTACTCTTTCCATTTGTCTATAGCAGCTTTCTAACGAAATTGTTTGGTATGCCAAGCTCCAGTGCAAACAGTGTAGATTAATCTGTAGGCTCATTTCATTTGGTGATAAAAAAAATTACTACCTATGTGGCTTTTAGGCTCTGAAATATGCTTGTTTTTGTGCTTTTTTGGCACTAAATGCCGACGTAAACATTGCAAACTGATTTATGAGCTCAATTTACTATTCCTAATTCTGTACTTTTAGACGCTGAACGCTGACGTAAACAGTGCAGATCAGTCTATGAGCTCAATTCATTTAGGTAACAAACTATACTTAATTCTGTACTTTTAGACTCTGAACACCGACGTAAACAGTGCAAATCAATTTATGAGCTCAAACAATTATGTTACAATATACCATTTTCACCCTGAATGACTTGCTGGCATGGTATATTAAACCTGAAAAAAATTGTTATTTCACAATATTTTCCAGACAGCGACATGTTTTCCCAGTCAGGTTCTACAGCTCATATTGGCTCGCCTCAGGCTTAAAACACTGATAACAAAGCAGTTGTATTTTCAGATGTACCTGTTGTATACACGATGTACCTGTGAATGTATTTAGAGCGTCCATATCGCGGAGTTTGCGTCAAGACCATCCGTTATAACCCTGCGCAGAAGAACAGAGCTAAGGTCAATGACCAAGGTTACCTAATTACTAGGCCTATAACCTTACCCCATACCAGTTTGGAAACATACTATACACGTGTTACAGACCTGTTTGGCGGCCATTCCCCCTTGGGTGGGCGTTGAGGGCCCTGGAATAATACTGTTACACAGGGCCGCAAAGCTATACTTTTTCCCGCGCAATAATCACCTCGGGTCCAACTTCCACGATCTCTAGCTTACAAAGAATAATACGTTACCAATGTAAGTTTCTCACAAAACGCAATAGCAGGAACGGACGAGATTACACGTCTTCAGGCCTTAAGAATGGTTTAATTTTCTAGTGTAACTCATGAAACAATTGTAGCGAGACTGCCTTCCATCTTTGAGGATAGGCTTCTGGAAAGTATTTTTAAGAGCACTTTTCCTCGTATGTTTAAACATATGAAATTAAATACATTCAAGGTTTAAGTCTGAATATTAAGTAGGCTTTTATATACCGTATACTGCCAGTGGAAAGGTAATCTGACATCACCTTGCTATCCAAAGTATCCAGACATCGGCTATGTGGTGTATAAAGCCCATGTGCTCAAGAATTCCAACATTTCACTGCCTGCGCATGGTCATACAACAGCTTGCAGGGATATGCATCGTGTGCACCTAGTTTTACTTATGTTTTACTTATTAGAATTATTGATTTATATAATATGGTAAATTTTTTATTTTTTCAAGGCACTTGAGTTAAATCCTTTCAAATGTATGCGCCTTCCAAATAAAGTGTTCAATTTAATTATGTTGTGTTAACAAAGGCAACTTCATGTTCTGTTACTTGTAAGTTGTATAAAGCGTTAGAAATTAAAATATATTGACAGAAACCTAAAACGTGTGGATTACGCAACATTTACTTTATAGGATCTCTCATCTATTTGTTCTCTACGTGGGAAGGTCTGCTACCAACCGGCGGATGGTCGCGGGTTTCCCCGGGGTTCTGTCGGATTTCCTCCCAGCAAAATGCTGGCCGCCGTTATATAAGTGAAATATTCTTGAGTACGGCGTAAAAGACCAATGAAATAAATAAACTTTTCGTTTTCCGGTTTCCTCCACCCGTAAAACTGGCAGCTCTCATATTAAGAAGTGACCGGCTGGGATATTCGTGAATAGAGCGTCATAAACAGTATATCCGCCGTTCAGTCTCCAATCGAGTCTTCCCTATCCAAAAGGTAGATAACTATCCGTAAGTCTCTTTACTTACTATATTTCTTATTATACATAAGCATATTTGTTAATGCTTGCACATTTGTTGATAATCGTTGATCTACATACAGAAACCTACATACAGCTAAATGATGCTTTGCGGTATATGTAGTTGTAAACAAGGTGTTTAAACTTGCATAATGTTAACAGTGTCTACGTGTGTTTCATCACGGACGCGTACGTCTTGCACGGGTCACGTGACCAACGAAAGGATGTCGTTTGTAACCACAGGAATACATGCACGCGCACCGCAAACCCACTTTCCAGAGCGGACTTAAGAGACAACCTCTGGAGAATATGTGACTGACAGACTGGACAGATCACCTCTGCGACTTTATTACATCACACAACCCCCCACTCAGACATGTCCATGACATCATTCAGCAGCCCACGCTATGTCCCAGCTCAGACATCGTGTCCGCTAGATCGTCAGTTAATAGACGGGGATGTTAACGTGACACGTGGAATACAACAACTGTGGTTTGGGCAAACGTTACGTAACAAGTCAGGTTTCGTTTGATTAACTGTCACAATATCATCACATCTACGTGGTAATATCGTCCTTGTCACATTGCATACAGGCCTGCTTGTCATGTAACTTATGCTATTATTAAATATATTTTCGGGTTTAGAGCTGGAACAATAGGCACGTGCTTCCCGCGATTTTTACAAGACACTTCATATATTTTTCATTCTCACCAAAGTTTCACGTAGGCCTGTAAGATAATTTCTTATTTATTCATTAGGAATGCATGCAGCCTTATCGTCACACAAAAAACAAAAGGATATCATAAACAAGGTGAAAGGAAACTTCCGGCAAAGAAATTAGTATCATCCACTTTTTGCCATTATTGTCAAACAATGTTAACGAAGTACAAAAGGCCACGAGAAATAATTGACCGTCAAAGGATTTTCTTTCGAATCATATTGTGGGAGAAGTTCTAAGAAATGTTTTCATATATTCGTACAGTCTCATGCTAAATGTTTTATTTATTTATTTATTTATTTTATTTATTTATTTATTTTATCTTATTTATTTTATTGGTGCTTTTTACCGATCTGTAGAATACCGATATTAAGACGGGTGAAGAAAGACACCTTGACATGACCTCATATGCATGAGTAACACCTCTAGGGGCCTAAAACTAAACAAAGATGATATAACCACAGCTTGGTTTCGAGCCTGCGACTTCGGTCAGCGGCCAAGTTTTTTTGCAAAACTTAATTTTTCTTTTGCACCCAGCGCGTATGTGAAAGCCGAAGCCATGATTTATTATCCAAATGAATTGGCCCTGTACCACTGCCTCAGCCACTGCATGTGTGTATACCACTATCTCAGCCACTGCATGTGTGTAGCACGATCTCAGACACTGCATGTGTATATACCACTATCTCAGCCACTGCATGTGTATATACCACTATCTCAGCCACTGTGGGTGTGTATACCACTATCTCAGCCACTGCATGTGTATATACCACTATCTCAGCCACTGTGGGTGTGTATACCACTATCTCAGCCACTGCATGAGTGTATACCACTATCTCAGCCACTGCATGTGTGTATACCACTATCTCAACCCCTGCATGTGTGTATACCACTATCTCAGCCACTGCATGTGTGTATACCACTATCTCAGCCACTGTATGTGTATATACCACTATCTCAGCCACTGCATGTGTGTGTAGCACTATCTCAGCCACTGCATGTGTGTATAGCACTATCTCAGCCACTGCATGTGTGTATACCACTATCTCAGCCACTGCATGTGTGTATACCACTATCTCAGCCACTGCATGTGTGTATACCACTATCTCAGCCACTGCATGTGTGTATACCATTATCTCAGCCACTGCATGTGTGTATACCGCTATCTCAGCCACTGCATGTGTATATACCACTATCTCAGCCACTGCATGTGTGTGTAGCACTATCTCAGCCACTGCATGTGTGTATACCACTATCTCAGCCACTGCATGTGTGTATACCACTATCTCAGCCACTGCATGTGTGTATACCACTATCTCAGCCACTGCATGTGTGTATACCGCTATCTCAGCCACTGCATGTGCATATACCACTATCTCAGCCACTGCATGTGTATATACCACTATCTCAGCCACTGCATGTGTGTATACCATTATCTCAGCCTCTGCATGTGTGTATACCACTACCTCAGCCAGTGCATGTGTGTATACCACTACCTCAGCCACTGCATGTGTGTATACCACTTAATGTATCTGTATAGGTAGCGCTGAGCTCGGTTAACCATGTTCCCAGCTTAGCTTCCTCATTAACCTCTCTGAATCGTTACATTCACTAATCTGAAACTCAGTCCTGTGGCCTGCGCTGTCCTCGAAGTCGCAACGTTGTAGGAGGTGCACAGTGATCTTAAAGTATTTCTGAATTCATATCACCTCATTATGTGGAGATCATGAAGACCATAAATTCGCAAATAAAAACAAATCTAACCGACGCATCCACTCCGACTAGCATCAGAACTTCGCAAACCGCCATTTTCGAATCACGTGACTGCGTTGCCTCGGTGGACTTGGCTGCACTTCCCAAAATTAAGATCATCTCCTTTTTTCACAATAGTTGATAATAGTTCCGTTCTGTACATAATTAACACACAAACTAAAGTTAAGACTCCCAAACAAAAATTGACTCCGCAGGTTATGGTCTTTATTTTTGACGAGTAACTATCGGTGATATGAAATAAAAATTACTGAAGGATTACAGGGAATATGTTTTTGTAGCGTTCAGCTTCAACATGTTGTGGACAGCATGCCCGAAAGGGTCGACTTCCAGGTTAGTAAATGAAAGAGTATAGATCTGTATTTCTGAAAGCTAAGCTGAGAACAGTGAAACAAATACCAGATCTAATGTACAGGGAACGGAAATCTGCAACAAAAAATGAATCTGTACGCTTATTAACTTTCGTTTTTCATTAACTTTTATGCATGTACTGATCGGCTCCGTGAACGGGAAAATAGAGACGTCATCACTATCCCCCCACCCCTGACACTGTTCTGACAACATGCATACAGCGTCACTCGATACACGCGTACACTGGCCGATTCACAGAACCGGGAAGAGACGGTCTGTGTGGGTATTGGTGTGATGGTAAGGTTATACGCCTGGGAACTGAATAATACGGCGGTAACTGCATGTGGGCGTTAGGGCCTAGTGATTCAAGAAACACTACTAGTAAGAAACAAGGCTCGGCACACATTTTATGGTGTTAGCACAGCAAGACAAACTGAATTCTTTTATGATTCATGCAAGGTCGTAAACCCCCAAATAACCTATTTTTACGATAAGATGTCAGCAAATGTTATAGTTTCATTTTTTTCTTTCTTTTTTGGTTTTTTTTAAATTTTATTATATTTATCTATTTAGTTTTACAACATATCGAGATGGGAATATATTTCTTTCCCGTGGACTGATTAGATGTGTGTTTGTAATGGCAACTATACATTCACGTGTAATGTTTCAGTATGGTGTGCTTCTATGAATCATCTGACTACAGGGTGTAATGAGTCAGTATCTTTGGAGGCTTGTCTACAGCGGAGGAAACAACAGAACACCGAGAGAACTTAAGGTCACGCTCAACTGTCTACATTTGCTGTGTTGCGTGTATGCATGGCACCCGTAGTAGTTTATTATTGTACGCACTAATGCAAAGTGTTTTTCTGTCCTCCATCGTATATTCTTGAGCATATAGCTAAAGCCAAAAAAATCAAATCAAGTAAATAAAACTATACATTTAAATAAAATCTTATATAAGATTTATATCTTGATTTAGTTTGTAATTTTTGCTTGTCTTCTAAATATTCCCTGTTTCATGATGTGCTCTTCTCCAAATGAATGATAACATGTCCCTTAATATGTTTCCCACATACCACACTGATATATATTAACCCTACCTACATGTATATTGATCCTATACCCACATGTCTATTGATCCCACCCAAATGTACATTGAACCAACTGACATGTACAGTGATCCTACTCACATGTACATTGATCCTTCACACATGTACATTGATTCCACCCAAATGTACATTGATCCTACTCACGTGTACGTTCATCCTACCCACATGTACATTGATACTACTGACATGTAGCCTACATTGGTCCTACTGACATGTACATTGATCCTACTCACATGTACAATGATCTTACACACATGTACATTGATCCCACCCAAATGTACATTGATCCTACCCGCATGTACATTGATCCTACTCACATGTACATTGATCCTACTCACATGTACATTGATCCTACAAACATGTACATTGATTTTTTTTTTTTTTTTTTTTTTTTTTTTGATTGGTGTTTTACGCCGTACTCAAGAATATTTCACTTATACGACGGCGGCCAGCATTATGGTGGGTGGAAACCGGGCAGAGCCCGGCGGAAACCCACGACCATCCGCAGGTTGCTGGCAGACCTTCCCACGTACGGCCGGAGAGGAAGCCAGCATGAGCTGGTCTTGAACTCACAGCGACCGCATTGGTGAGAGGCTTCTGGGTCACTACGCTGCGCTAGCGCGCTAACCGACTGAGCCACGGAGGCCCCCATGTACATTGATAGTACCCAAATGTACATTGACCCTACTCACATGTACATTGATCCTACTCACATGTACATTGATCCTACTCCAATGCATATTGATCCTACTCACATGTACATTGATCCTACCCACATGTACATTGACCCTACCCACATGTACATTGATCCTATCCACATGAACATTGTTCCTACCAACATGTACATTGATCCTACCAACATGTACATTGACCCTACTCACATGTACATTGATCCTACAAACATGTACATTGATTCTACCAACATGTACATTGACCCTACTCGCATGTACATTGATCCTACCAACATGTACATTGATCCTATCCACATGTACATTGTTCCTACCAACATGTACATTGATCCTACCCACATGTACATTGTTCCTACCAACATGTACATTGACCCTACTCACATGTACATTGATCCTACTCCAATGCACATTGATCCTACTCATATTTACATTGATCCTACCCGCATGTGCATTGATCCTACAAACATGTACATTGTTCCTACCAACACGTACATTGACCCTACTCGCATGTACATTGATCCTTCTCACATGTACATTGATCCTACCAACATGTACATTGATCCTACCAACACGTACATTGATCCTACCAACATGTACATTGATCCTACCAACACGTACATTGATCCTACCAACATGTACATTGATCCTACCAACACGTACATTGATCCTACCAACATGTACATTGATCCTACTCACATGTACATTCATCCTACTCAAATGTAGATTGAACTCACGTTCATATATATTAATCCTATACCCACATGTCTGTCCGTCCCACACTGGCATGCCTAATGATCGTATACCCACATGTCCATTGATCCTATACCCACATATCTAATGACCCTATACCCATATGTCTAATGACCCTACACCCACATGTATATATTGACCATTTACCCACATATCTATTAACCCTATACCCACATGTCTAATGACCCTATACCCATATGTCTATTGACCCTATACCTACATGTCTATTGGCCTTATACGCACACATCTAATGACCGTATACCCCCATGTCCATTGGTCCTGTACCCACGTGTATATATTGATCCAAAAATAGCCACATGTCTATTGACCCTATACCCACATGTCTATTGACCCTATACCCACATGTCTATTGACCCTATACCCACATGTATATATTGATCCAAATATAGCAACATGTCTATTGAGTGAGTGAGTGAGTGCTTGGGGTTTAACGTCGTACTCAACAATTTTTCAGTCATATGACGACGAAGGAATCATTAGGGTGCATGTACGTGTAATGTGCCTCCTTGTTGCAGGACGGATTTCCACCGCTATTTTATTTAGTGCTGCTTCACTGAGACGACTTACCGAAGGCAAGTAAGCCGCCCCGCCCGAGCCATTATACTGATACGGGTCAACCAGTCGTTGCACTATCCCCTTCATGCTGAACGCCAAGCGAGGAAGTTACAACTTCCTCTTTTAAAGTCTTAAGTGTGACTCGATCAAGGATTGATCCTGGATCTACCGGTTCCGACATGTCTATTGATCCTATACCCACATGTATATATTGATTCAAAGATAGCAACTTGTCTGTTGATCTTATACCCACATATATATTGATCTTATACCCACATGTATATACTGCTGCAAAGATAGCCACATATCTATTGATCCTATACCCACCTGCATATTGATCCCTATACCCACATGTCTATTGATCCAAAGATAGCCACATGTCTATTAATCCTATACCCACATGTCTATTGATCCAAAGATAGCCACATGTCTATTAATCCTATACCCACATGTCTATTGATCCAAAGATAGCCACATATCTATTGATCCTATACCCACATGTATATTGATCCCTATACCCACATGTATATATTGATCCAAAGATAGCCACTTCCCATCCACATATCTATTGCCAGTATACTCACACATTCTTCCCTTAATGAATGTCATTATATTTTCCCAATTCAACTTCCGTAACATTCCAGGAAGTGGAATAAACCACTGTATATATATATATCTATGATTCATGGTAATAAAACTATATATAATTATAGAAGTGGAAGTAAGGATAATATATGGGGGAAATCCCCATGTCGACAGGGGCACACCTGTAACTATAATCACACCGGAAGCCCGATAGGACGAGGTGGTGCTGTTTTAAAGCCACGTTATGTCACCTGTCGTGTCACAAGGTATGTAAATTAGGCAGATGAAAATAGAAGCGCTGGTTTGCCGTCCTTTCCGTCTTCAGACATGTTACACAAGTGATTACATGTTGCATGTCTGTGGAAATCTCCGTCTGGGCTGTCCGGGCAGGTAATGTGTAGGCTAACATTTATAGTCTGTATTCACGGTGGGCGCACATTATAACGAAGACAAATCCTTATAGCGTTATGACATTCGTCAACCACAGCTACATTCCGCATTAACAAAAGACAACTCTTTAGAAAAGAGTATCATATGCAGTGACCCTCTTGGTATTAAAAAAATCTGCCCGGCTGGTAATGTGGCTATTTGGTTGGGCAAGGCGTTGTATAGTGTACCAGACACAATACTGTGAATCACTCGCCTATGTAATATCATTTTCATGTTATATAGTAACATATTTAGTCCTAAGCTATTTAGGAAATCAGGCAAAACCTTTCTGTACGGAAGTCTAAGCTCTACATTAAAAATACAGATGTGTGGCATTTGTGATCTTAATAAACACGTTGAGCAACAAAAAACCAAGAAAAAAAAACAAAAAACAAAAACATTCATTTAGTAGAATTCAAAATTTGAAAAACCGAAAACGCCTTGCATAAAAGCTTTCAATATAGTTTCTAGCAACTTCTTCCCATTTATACACATTATTAGTGCAGGAAAACTACTACGGCTGTATAATGTTAGGCTACATATATTTATTTTGTATTCTTGGTGTTTTATGTTGTACTCAAGAATATTTCATTTATACGACGGCGGCCAGCATTATGGTGGGAGGAACCGAGCAGAAGGCCACATATACAATAACAGGCTGTATATGTTGTGTTATGTATATAAATTCAGTTTTTGAGAATAAAAGGGCTGAATAGGTTTGTTAAAAATAGGTAGCCTTGAAATTAATTTTATTATTATGGATGTTATATACACACATGTATTTAAATGTTACATAGTTTAGGCAAACGTCTATGATGGAAATCATCGCCAAACCAGATCAGCCCACGTTACTGTATACATGTTCAAACATGGTGCATGTCTCATAGATTTTTACTAATGTACATAACAGAAGTCATCGTTAAACGGAATAGTTTTCAGTTTCGGTGAAAAGGAACCAAGTAATGGGTTTATACTTCTCTAAAATTCTAGCCCGGCTCAGCATGTTTGAGGCACTTCATTGGTTGGTTCATTTCGCTGCCAACCGACCATTGAAAACATACATACAGACAACTCAAGAACTGTAACCGTTTATCAAACTGATGCATTCTATAACCAGGTCAAGCATCATCTAGTTTTATAAAACTAGATCATGTGACGCCATAGACTGTCTAGACATACCAAAGTTTTGAATAAAAAAAACACACACCCTTGTGGTTTTCGAAATGAAAGTCAGTATTCAAAGCTGACTCGTATGATTTAAATTTAAACTCGTAAGTTTAAATTCCGAATGTTCAAATAAATACATATGTTCTGAGTTTTGACGAACTCGGCTCTCCACACGTACACAGTACGTGAGTCTGCTTGAATAAATGGGCACACACGACATGTGACGTATCATGACAGTTACCCGGACGACCAATGGCAGACTTGTACACATCAGGACAATCCACTAGTTTGACACTTATTGCATCATAAGTACGTGGAGCTGTACGTGGTTGGTAGACGACCTCTTCAACCCTGGCCTAAATACACCGTTACAGACGGAGAAAGTTTCCCCAGAATGGAACTCTCCGTCTCCACGTATTCCGGCGTGTATGAACGGTATATTCGCTGTGCTAATTGAACTTCCCACTTCTGTGTTTATCTTTAGCAATAATTTGTTTAAAACTGGACGTCGCGCAGACTCACGTAGACACACGCACACATACCGTTCATACACGCCGCAGTATATGTAGTAGAATGGCATGTACAGTGCATGAATTGACGCAAAATACAGGTATAATTTATTGCATATTAATAAATAACAGTGTGATAAAATGCACACACATGTACCCACACTAGCACTCAGCGATTAGGGTAACGTGCAAAAGTACGTGTAGATACATGTAACAATCTTTCATCATATGTTTCAGTTGGCCAATATATTATTATTCGTTTGACCTTCAGGATGCACAAAGTATTCTATATTACTGTTTTGAATAATTCTAGACTAGTTATGTCTGATGGCAATTAACTTTTTTTTACCTAATTCTGCTTAAGTCATGGCAATATGGGGCGTGTAGTTTGCTACACTATTTAAGCATTGACATGAATAGTTAGAATAAAAACCCGACTGAAGTTCATGGCAAATAATGTATTTTACTGGTTACGTGTGACCATTTGACCACACTGTCACCACTGCTCTGATTTGACTCTGATTTGAGTTTGACTCTGATGCTCAATATATATATATATATATATATATATATATATATATATATATATATACGCTTGCACGAAATTCATATTGACCGTTGCTTCTGGATTTCTGCACATGGTTTACTAAACACGTGAAACCGACGCTGTCTCTGTACACGTTGTTAGGTTTGACACATCTTTCACGGCCACAGCTGTCATCTCTACGCGGTAATCAAACCAGCGGCTGCCAAGATCACGTGGCACAGCCACAGGCTGTCGTTATGCCGTGGACTAAGCCACGTCCGCATCCATTGCGTTAGGGTAACCACATCTTTATAGCCACTGACAATTTGGTGTCCGATTTTACTTTGAAAGCTTTTATTACGCCGTGAATCCTATCGATTTTATACATACATAGACTTAAGTGCACATACAATTTGGCGTGTTGAATCTGTGTACGAGTTGAACGTACATATCTTTTATGACAGTGTAAACTGATGTGTGTAGCTTCATGTTTATATATTTAGTTCAGTGTTCATTCTGATACCAAGCTGATGCACACATAGGTCTGTGCGATACGATACGACTGTATGATTACAGTACACGTGAGAGGCCGATACCAAGCTGATGCACACGTCGGTTTGTGCGATACGATACGATACGATACGACTGTATGAATACAGTACACGTGATTAACAAAAACCGCCAAGATTTCAATAAACAAATAGATTTAAAAATTGCAGGCGACGACATACATATAAGTCTTCCCCAGTGAGTGATCATTCAGCTTCCGGAAGGTTTAAATGTGGTCTGACGTGCATATATTTCTGTCTCACTGATATCCCGGAGATGAGCTTCGGCTATTAAATAGGCTATACTGCATATTTTTGGCCAAAAAAAATCGATCAGCACAAATTCAATTTCGGCTGTTCTTTTAGAATAGCTGAAATAATTACCTTTAACAAACATCAGCCTTGTCTGTGCGCGTGATACCATTCCAAATCGGTAACAGAGTTCCTAAAGTTTACAAACCGGGTCACATTATCAATTTTTGAAACTTTAGAGTCATTTTAAAACTATCATTAGTACAAGTACGTGTTTTGTATTAACTAAAACGCATTAATTTGAGGTATTTTTGGTAAACTGAAAAAAAAATTGATTTGACCAGCAAAAATCTCCGGAATAGTTTCTTTAACTGTAGATTGCCTATTCGACTACACTCTGGTGCCGTATCATTTCATTAATGTTAAGGTCGTACCAAAAGTGAACCTAAAGTCAGCGACTAAAACTGAATTAATTAATAAAATAGTTTTCCAGAAATGTTCTAAAAATATTTTTAAAAACTGTACTCCGCTTATCAACAAAACAAATAGCTAACAGTCGTCAGTACCCTGCCACTCATTTGGTGATGCCATTTTGCCATGTTGTAGCTAAAGAATGACGTCACAGAAGCTCTTCGACTTTGATTTATTTTCGTAATAAATCTAACTTTGCTAAGGAAAAATGATGCAAAGTCACAATATTTTTCTTCAAATAATGACTCTCCTGAGGCGTTTTTCTTGCCAGCTCACCTTGACAAGTTACTGCAGTATCCTGCCCAATATGTACGCATTGTGACTCGGGCAGCGGTTCTCAGTCCCCTGCTCGTAAATATGTGGTTCAAAATGCAGCCATTTAACACTTCAACTAACCACAAAATGCAATGTATTGCATCGATATGTGCCTATCCACGATAACAAACCACACTGGCTATCGAGAGCTAATAGTTTTTTTGACGTGACAGTCAGTTATCACGTGACGCTTTCAGTCTTCTACAACATGGCTACTCAGAGTGAATTGTCCGTCAGTGCCACATCCCCAGTGCTGAACTTCATCTTCTGGGATTTCAAAACTGTGTAGAATTGTTTATATATTTTTCTGTGATAACGGTGTCCTATATTATTTTTTCTATGTATATATCTAGTGGCAGACTTTATGTTCAATTTAAAGTTTTCCACGTACACAACGACTGTCTGAAGAACTGGGGAGCCCAGGAAAAACCACCAACCTGAGGTAATTTACTGACGAACTTTCCCACGCGTGACAAGATATGGTTATCTGGAGTTGTGCATGTCGACTAACTTCAAAACATTTGATTGACTGCCTGCATGTACGGGAAGAACCAGTGGTTACGAGTAGCCAGGACATTAGAATGTAGTAATACCCTATGCACAGGGCGAGGGGGTGGGTGGTGGGTGGAAGGGGAATTGTAATGGCGTGTACCCGCCCAAATTCACCCTGTGTACAGCAAAACCGCATGGACCTTAACCATCACTTATACGTGCCCGGATGGCGTGTTTACAACCCAAGCGGTGCGCTGATGCAATAGCTGGTAATAATAATGATGATACCTCGTCACTTGTGTGTATGTCATGTAGCAATTATAAATCAAACTTACTTTACATTCATAATCTTCGTATAATTATTATTGTGATTTAATTGTTGTGTTTAACAATATGTGCACAAGCATTATTTCCATATAGCCTATGAACCTTTATAAAGGAACTAATATAAGTTAGAACGTTTATTTCCCATCTTTGATGCCAGCTACATAAAAGAGGGCAGGTCCAAAATGACAGATTACACTTCAGACAAAGTCTGAAAGTTCAACTTTGAATTCCTGGAGTTAGATGTGACCATTTATAAGGTGTCAAGATAAATCCACGATATAATACAACGGCATTTTATATTTTGACTAAATTGCAAAAAATGTAATATTATCCACAGTTGTTAATCTATATAAATAACAGAAATATGAATCAAATTTTGCGTTAGATGTGAAATTGGAATTCTGTTAAGTCTCAATGACGGCAGTAGATATGGTGTGACAGATAGTACGTGCGCACACAGTAGGCCATAAACATTCGCCTGACTTATGCTATACTTATACTATTATAGTTATCGTGGTAGTAAGGGTGGCGGTGTGATTCCACTGGGGATATGACGCCTTGGCGTCAGCCAACATGCTTCCTACATTCGTATGGCGCTATCATATGACTCTGTGGAATGTTTATATTTATACCCAGTCTAACATACTGAAGAAGAGCCGCAAGGGACACAACTCCTATTTTAGGACTTGCTTCTACACCCTTTAACCCCAGATCACGTGTATATTGCAGGAGTTACCAATGTAAAATCACGTTCACGAGCCGATGCCAGTGGCATGTCCAGGTCTAAAGAACATACCGGAGATTTTTGGCCTGAAAAAAAGTGATCAGTGCAAACCCAATAAAAACTTTCCTGTGATTGTAGAATAGCCCAAATAATTGCCTTTCAACGCCTCGTCTGTGCTCGTCTTAATATTATAATGTGGTAAAATTTATAGTGTGGGAAGTCGCGTTATAACATTTCTTTACTTTTAGAATGATTTTAACACCATAATTAGTTCAGGCACGAGTGTGATATTTTGTGAAAGGTAATAATTTGGATTTTTTTTTTAGTAAATAAAACAAATTTGACTAAATTAGCGAATATATATAGTTTTGCACTAAATATCCGGTATAGCCTCTTTGGGTTAATCATGTAGGCGTACCTTTGAGACATGGTTTGGCTATAGTGTCTTGTTTCTGTTGAATGATGTTTACGGTAGAATCACGCCACCCCACCCACATTAACGGGTCTCACCCTAGAGACATATCGTCTCACGTGATCAACGATTCGGGATTCCCCAAAACTTAGTCTGGGTTTTTGGGTTTTCTTTGTGTGATGTCATGAGATAATATACACCCAATCGCCTTTGTCGAAGCCATACGAGTTCTTTGTTGAGTCAGGTGAAAGTCAAAAAAGACACGTGGAATGAGATCTCGGCGTCTTCTCCTCATTAGCTTAATTACTGCGTGATTGTAACTTTTTTCAGTTCATTGAGATGGGCTTATGAAGAAAAAAACGCTA
Organism: Liolophura sinensis; assembly: GCF_032854445.1. Lineage (NCBI taxonomy): Eukaryota > Metazoa > Mollusca > Polyplacophora > Chitonida > Chitonidae > Liolophura > Liolophura sinensis. Next base: position 1,919,590 of record NC_088301.1, on the reverse strand, counting down.
TACACGCTAAACACTGTGGTTAGAACACAAATGAAATCTAATCATATATTCGTTTAAGTGGAAGCTTGGTGAAGGTCGGTGCATGGTATAATCGGGTATTTTTTTCTGCGATCAATAAACTTGTCCGCCGTCAAGAAAAATTCTTCAATACGGCGTTGAGCACCAGTCAGTCCTATAGGTAGGCCAGTACTGTGCCCACCTATAGATCTACCTGCCTGACATACGAGTCAAATTATAGACAATTACATTTAATCGGTTAAAGTCTTAATCGATTATTTTATATGATTACTAAGTATTTGTTTACGTAATTACCATAGCGATATAATACATACAGCACTAGTCGTCATGGAAGTTAAGTGCACGTGACATTACGTACGGTTTATGAAACGGGTCCCAGAAACTGATTAGTGCGGAACCAAAGTAACTAGTTTACACAATATATACCTGTAAAAGCAAGTTTTTCCAGAATAATTCAGAACCGGGCAAACAACAATAAAATTTTCTAGGGGAGGCATTACTAGAAAATGTAAAAATAATAGCATATTGATGCCTATGTATGATGTTAATACTTTGTACAACCGAGTGTGCTTTGTATCGTTATTATTACAGTGTGAAATGATCCCGAAACGCGCAAAAATTATTGAGTTTCTTCTGATTATCACTGGTAATGAACAAGGCCTTTGTAACTTCATTGCAGGCATTTTGTTTGGTTGCGTAATTCTTCCATTTCCAGTTTGTATTTTCAACACATATAGGGCCTATAATCCCGACGTTGCATGCATGGGCTTATGGCCGAGTCTTGTATTCCATGTAGCTTACGAAGCTTGCAGAAATAAACTTAATTCTTATGGACCGAGTGACACGATATAAGTTTCGACGCGTGTATCGTGTTGTAACTTCAGTGTAACATCGTGACAGCGTTTCTGCAATCGTCCTCGTATACCTCGCCATTCACTACGTGACAAAAAAAGACTCTATCTCGCGAGAGTGACACGAAAATCCCGTTGATTGGCTCACATTTAACTTTGCACGAAGTCAGTACTGTGTCGTGTTTTGGCATCACCATGGGTAACGCGTGTATCCGTCCAGGAACGCCCCCTCTAGAACATTCTGCGTCATATCAGTTGTAATACAATCCTGAAAAGATCGTATGCACCGTAATTTATACCAGGTCGATCCGCTCATAGGGCCTACATGTATATAAATAAAACATTTATGGACGTGTAAAAGACGCAATTATATAAGATTTCATCTCGAAACTTCCGGGAATATGTACGGGCCAGAAAAGCGAAATGCGAAACCTAATTTGACCTATATATCCACACTAGAATTTTCCATGCCTTCTTCCTGTATCACAGATCAGTAATTTCATCTAAGTGTACATTATATAATACTGAATGATGAATTTTATACGGTCCAGGAATGTTCTGGTTTAACGCCTGGCTTTCACTTATTTATTGTTATAGTTCGTCCTCAAATCGTTGATTATTTTCGCTTAATATGGTATGGCATAACGCCGTATGCGCTCAGACTTATATTTATTTGTTTATTTAATTAGTGTTAAGTGCCGGTCGTACACAGAAGAACTTTTCACTTCCACAACAGCAGTCGGCGAGGCTGTGACACGACGTGTGGGTTCAACGCCGGCCTAGTCCTAAACAGGGAATTTGTAGATTCCTACTTCTTACTGTTCGTGCAGCTTTATGTGACAATTACGGAGCTGTTAAGCCGCCCATCTGCCAACCCCCGCGTTTTTTGAAGACAATAAATAACATATAATAAACAATTTTTTTTTCTTATGCTGCGATAGGTGACGAAGTTTTTTGGTTGATTTGTTTTAATATTAAATTTTTGATTAGATCTTTAGGACAACTTATGACTCATTTATCGTTTTCACATATGGATGTCACCAAGCTTATTTTGAACATCACCCTAATTTATCCACAACTGCGCATGTCCATTTTAGCCTCAAGTTGTTGGTGTCACTGATTGCTAGTGGTAAAGCAACATGTCTTATATTTCATGCGTATAGACTCGTTGTGTCTTCGTCAAAAGTGAGGCATGAATAAAAATCAATAAATACAACAAGCTTTCGTGAGTGGTGCCTCTTGGAGTGAGAGAGAACGATACGAACCGAATATATACAAAGACAGTAAACACAACCAGTGACTGAGGGTGACAATCTGGCTACAACTTTGCCGTAATATGTCATACAACTCCCAGTCTATAGACTATATAGTGCCTTATATGGCGTGATGCCCGTCCTCGCACCTGGCATCCACCATGGCTGCACGTAGTTTACACTACACAGCTGGTATAAACATGGAGATATCTGGTCAGTAATGTAAATAAACTACAGTTTTGTCCTACCTGTTATTATTACTGTACGTGTATTACATATAGTGGCGTGAGCAGCTACATGATTGAACGGAAATCAAGTAAACATAGGGTGTGCAGCCAAACAGGTCTGCATGTGTCACCGTGCACGTGTCACTGTGCACGTGTAGAACTGGTCATACGGTAACATATACACCTGCATATGCAAAATACAACCCAAAAAATGAGATGACATCATCTTCGCAAAGCTCATGTTTTCATGTATCGTTCTCTCAACGTTGATAGGCTAAAGAAATAACCCGGCATCAGGAGTTATCAATCGATTTCAGTAGAATCCTGGGACTTATTGTTTTGTTTTACTAGGCTTTTGTCGTATGTACACAAATAATTGAATGGTATTTAAACTTGAAAGGGACATGTTGTATTTATTTTTTTTCTTTTGGCTCAGCTTTACTGTGACCTAGGTTTATTCATTTATTCCATTGATTTAGTCATAAGTTAAGCACCCAGAGACGCAGCAGTCGATACTCGAGGCGTGAAAGAGTCAAATTGTCGATGGGTGTAACAGTGTAAAACATGCAACATACACACACACTGAGAGGAAGGTGCCCACATCCCCATCCCAGTACCTGCAAAAAGTCCCCCATGAAGCATGAATGAAAGGATGATATTATCAGATTAATATAGCACTGTGTGAATTTTGAGCGCTAAAAGTAAGATGCTTTGTCTCAAAGCGTCATGGATGAAGATGGCTAATTCTGGAAGGGATTTGATTGTATTCAGATTTCTTATCATCATTATTCAAGGCTGTTTTGTGTCTATTAGACCTACTGGTCGGGAGACACGGTATCACACCCGGGTCGGGTCACCCCACAGGCTGGTTGGTCTGGTGTCAGTACCCTGTGACTGGGTGGGGCGTCATGTCTTCGGTATGATTCTTCAGTGGAGGCAGGATTTGGCGGCATGGACTCGCCCAGCCACAAGCAGACACAATATATGTACACGCACCAAATGACGCCTCCTCATCACATGATTGAAAAAGTGTTAAGTACGACGTTAAACCCCAAGCATACATACATGTATTGTATCATATGTGTGTGACGTATGTTAATTGTTTTTACAGACATGAAAGTTATTGTATAAAATATATTGGCTGACTAATAAATCAGCTAATTACATCTAGCTTACAGTAATGTGGTAAGAAAACTTCAGATGGGTTAAATCTGGGGCTAGAAGTCAAGAGCTTTGTCAGATATGTATACCTGGAAAAAAAACTAAAAAAAAAAACGCTGTGTTACAAAGTGTCGTGCAACATGTCAGAATCATATTTCAGATCCTACACGTAACAATACTGGACACATCATTGGCAGCATGTGTATATGTATAGCAAGCCTTCGGCGTATACCAAAAAGTACCATATATTTAGACAAAATATAAAAATCATGCTTGGAAATTATTTTTTCTTCTTGCATATCTGGCATATTTGCATAGATCGAAGCTAATATATTAATAAACCTTACAATACGTTAAAAAAATAAGATGAGCACATAGCCGACAGCGATGCCAACGTACATGTAAGATTGTAGGTATTGACATATTAGACTGAGATAATGATTTCCCTAACACGATACAGAGGCGCATGCGCATGGACAGTCACGAGTGTTTATGTGTGTGCTGGTGGTGAAGACGTGTCCACTCACCCACTTTCCACCAATGATCGGCGTCTGAAATCAGCCCATGTCCCAGGATGCACCCACATCCCGTTCAGGTATCGATCTGAGGACCTCGTGATCGTGACGGCTATTGAGAACACCTGTCACGCTACCTGGGTGTAATGTATTTGATTTTTACAGATATTGCTGAATGACAAAGCATGCTTTGATCTGTGAGCTCTAGAGTTTTGTTCAAACCAGATTGGAGTTGTATAGTTGTTTATATTATTATTGTTTTTTCCCTGAATCACAATCGATGGCTGATATTCCAGAAAAGCAGTAAACTTTAAAAGTGGACGAAAGCTATTCCAAATAGGAAATGCAATTTTGAATTAGACCACTTCAAACTCATTATTTTCACTTTCTTCTTAGCTAAATCAATTCATTGTAAAATACTTTTGCGAAATCCTTTTAAAACAATATTCAAATGGTGCGACGTCGTGTAACTGTATCCAGCAGATTTCACACATGGAAGACACTGCGTGGAACACATTTCCAAAGGGTAATTTCTGTCATCAGTCAACACACGTGGGAATTTTGCTGCCAGATGTAGTCTAATAAACTTGTAGGCGATAAAACAAATAGCTACTATCATCTGTGAGGTCATTAGTTTGATTCGTGTGATAGCCAACTTTTTTCATGTTATGTTTGGAAAATTTCCATTTTTATTTTTTCGCAAGTTAAACTGGAACGAGTGTGTCATGGGAGATAACTGTTGATAACACTGTATTCTCTTCGCGGAACTGATGTAACTGCCTGCTTATCAGCTAATAGTGGAATGTAATCAGGAACGACAACCCTGGAAGATATTTCACACGTTTCGTGAGGGCAAGTGTGCTGTACTTAAGAGTTGTCCCCACTTGAATTTGATTTGAAGTTTGTTGCGCGATACATTCGGAGTCTTCCTTAGCCTAAGGTTACTTTTTACATTATGACGTATGTTAGGGTATAAAAGTAGTTAAACATTCAGTGCAGCCTCTAACCCCGGGGTCACGTGGCATAAATCAGATATAGGCTATATATTCATGTTTATATAGATCATATAAACATAAGAACGTTCATCAAAAAGATAAAGAGCATATTTTTTAAATAACTATATTTCTATGCCATACAAGTATTTATTATTTGATGTTTGATGACCTTATTGCATGGGCAAGTATTTATTTCACTACAAAATCTGTAACGAATATGGCTAAGAAAGTTAAAAAACAGGAACGAGATAAAGACAAAAGTTTGCAAAAAATGAATTACATGTATATAAATAATGATAAAGATAATGCAGTGTCTTGGTGCGCCATGCATTATTTGTGTACATGTGGTGCGCCATGCATTATTTGTGTACATGTGGTGCGCCATGCATTATTTGTGTACATGTGGTGCGCCATGCATTATTTGTGGACATGTGGTGCGCCTTGCATTATTTGTGGACATGTGGTGCGCCATGCATTATTTGTGTACATGTGGTGCGCCATGCATTATTTGTGTACATGTGGTGCGCCATGCATTATTTGTGTACATGTGGTGCGCAATGCATTATTTGTGTACATGTGGTGCGCCATGCATTATTTGTGGACATGTGGTGCGCCATGCATTATTTGTGTACATGTGGTGCGCCATGCATTATTTGTGTACATGTGGTGCGCCATGCATTATTTGTGGACATGTGGTGCGCCATGCATTATTTGTGTACATGTGGTGCGCCATGCATTATTTGTGTACATGTGGTGCGCCATGCATTATTTGTGTACATGTGGTGCGCCATGCATTATTTGTGTACATGTACCTAGGCTCACATGTACACAGACTTCCCACCTTTCTTTTGTAATAGCTGTTTCCATATTTTAAAATCTTGTGTAATATAGTTTAAAAAATTTTGCTTTTGATACATGTGTGTAAAGTTTCTCAAAACACTTCGCAGTAAGGAAAAGCAACCCGGTTTCTGTACCTTTTTTTCACCGACACCAAGAAAGCACTTTTTGTACCTCTTTGAATGTCAATGCAGTCGCTTTTGAACGCCCGATGAGATGAAATCATGACAGTGAGGGGGTGGGGGGTGGGGGTGCACCTGTAATATAGTGTTTGAGTAATGTTTGTGACTAAGTGCTGGGTATAAAGTATCTGACGGGTGTCAACTTATCCATTGCCCATCAAAACTATTAACATCAATTTACTTTCAACCAAGTTAAGTGAAATTGAACGTTGATCTGCGCGTGGTTGCTATGATACCTCGATGCTGAACTTATTTTGCCGTGTTCTTATACAACAGCGGTCAGGTGTATGGGCATAAAGATGGTCGGCATACACAGATACATACGCCAGGTGTCAGGTGTATGAGCATAGAGTTGGGCGGCATACACAGATAGCTGCGCCAGCGGTCAGGTGTATGGGCATAGAGTCAGTTGGTTGGCATACACAGATAGCTACAAATCTCTCTGCTTTATAGAGGTAAGATTCGAACCACGTCTCAAGTTTACATGTAAGATATGAAACAAAATATGTATGTAAATAATGAAGACGAACAATAGGTTTATGTCTAGTTTAGTACAACAGTAACAAAAATTCCCTTTACTTAATTTATATATATGATTTCTATAAGGTTAAGGTTGTTTATCCCACATAGGCCTAGGACAATGAATGTCCTTCATATACACCAGGTATAAATAGGTGCAGTAATAGACTAGGGGACGGGTCATTAATTATAATGCTATTTGCATGTATACACTAGGAGAATTTTAATTAAAATATATGGATTAATTAATCTGTCATTGGTCAGAAGATCATCATTATCTTTGCCGTCTTGCGCTATATAGTTAAACAATTACAGTCAGAATGCAAAGTGAATTTAAATTAAAGGTAAGTTTTAATCTCTCTCAGGTCAGCGAGTTTATCGTAACGCTAATCAAAGAATCCAATTAATTGTTATGTTCTCTCAAACCCCTCTTTGGCTGTGTGGTGGAGGCTACAAAATTCTTCAGCTCAGATCACAAATACCTGTGTCGCGATGTGCTTTGGGACCACATTCGTGTAACTTACTCAGTAGTCCGGCAGTTATAACTCGTTGAAAAGTACGACAGTGATATACCAAAAGCCCGCAGTTCACTCTGGCCACTCCAGTTTATGGTCACTGAAACCAAAAACTCACTTTGGTACACTTACGTACTGTCCCACTCACACGTAACACCAGTTTCCCATAAAGGACCTTCATGGAACGGGTTAAGCGGGAATCTGTGCACTTCAGCAAGTGAAAATGAATGTAGCTTTGACTAACAAGGAGCAGCTGACACCCTCGTAAGACAACTTCCTTGTGCTGTTCTGTTTTACTCCTATTTACGTGTTATGTGACAGGCATGTGACTCAAATCTCCAAATATTCTCCGAATAAGAAGCGAGTTCATATTCGTGTGACACTGAAATATATTTTGTCTGCATTAAACGAGGTAGAGTGCGGAAATAATTGTACCACAAATGTAACTTTCATGAGCATTACAATTCCCTTACATATGACATGTAGCATGACATCTTCAGTTCTACTTCATGGTAGCAACTATCAAATACAAGATGTCCTATATCGGTATACACACAAATTATGTTTACAAGATAAAAGAACCACGAAAGGATTTGAACCTACCCGTTCCCAGTAGTTAACTCACTACTATAAAAGACACCTGCTTATAACAATGACAGCAGTACAGATTACACTTGCTTGCCAAAAAGGACAAAACTGGTCATATTATAAAATTTATGTTTCATGTACGAAGACAAACGTTTAACAGAACGAAGCGCAAAACAACAACACGGAGAATTAAGTATGAACGTACGTAATTAGCAGTCTGAGTAAATATTATTTTCCTGGTTAATGTTGATAGAACTTAATAAAATACAAAAAAGACCGTGCCTAATTTCAACCATGTTTGATCGAGAGTGCTTGTTTGACGAGTTGTTACCATCCCTATGAAACCCTTGGGGGAGCTGGGTTGTTACTAAGTAACCATCTCTATGAATCCTTTGTTGGAGCTGAGTTATTACTAAGTAACCATCTCTTTGAAACCTTTGCGGGAGCTGGGTTATTACTAAGCAACCATCTCCATGAAACCTTTGTTGGAGCTGAGTTATTACTAAGTAAACATCTCGATGAAACCTTTGTGGGTGCTGAGTTATTACTAAGCAACCATCTCCATGAAACCTTTGTTGGAGCTGAGTTATTACTAAGTAACCATCTCTATGAAACCTTTGTTGGAGCTGAGTTATTACTAAGCAACCATCTCAATGAAACCTTTGCGGGAGTTGGGTTATAACTAAGCAACCATCTCTATGAAACCTTTGTTGGAGCTGAGTTATTACTAAGCAACCATCTCTATGAAACCTTTGTTTGAGCTGAGTTATTACTAAGTAAACATCTCTTTGAAACCTTTGTTGGAGCTGAGTTATTTCTAAGCAACCATCTCTATGAAACCATTGTAGGAGCTGGGTTGTTACTAAGTAACCATCTCTATGAAACCCTTGTGGGAGCTGGGTTGTTACTAAGTAACCATCTCTATGAAACCTTTGTTGGAGCTGGTTATTACTAAGCAACCATCTCTATGAAACCTTTGTTGGAGCTAAGTTATTACTAAGTAAACATCTTTATGCAACCTTTGCGGGAGCTGGGTTGTTACTAAGTAACCATCTCTATGAAACCTTTGCGGGAGCTGGGTTATAACTAAGTAACCATCTCCATGAAACCTTTGTGGGAGCTGAGTTATTACTAAGTAAACATCTCGATGAAACCTTTGTTGGAGCTGAGTTATTACTAAGTAACCATCTCTATGAAACCTTTGCGGGAGCTGGGTTGTTACTAAGTAACCATCTCGATGAAACCTTTGCGGGAAATGGGTTATAACTAAGTAACCATCTCTATGAAACCTTTGCGGGAGATTGGTTATAACTAAGCAACCATCTCTATGAAACCATTGTAGGAGCTGGATTGTTACTAAGCAACCATCTCTATGAAACCTTTGCGGGAGCTGGGTTTTTACTAAGCAACCATCTCTGTGAAACATTTGTGGGAGCTTCCTTGCTGCTTGTCTCTGTGGCCGATTTTCCGCCAGGTCTTTTTCTTGATTAAGGGGGATATACCTGAGACTTTTCGCCAAAAAAATCGATCATCGTCTAAATCCAATAATTTTCTGGTTATGTTTTATCTTAGAGCACCTTAAATAATAACCTTTCACATAACATTAGTCTGGTCTTTGCTCTTGTTACCATTAAAACCGATAAAAAAGTGCCGAATATTTATAATGCGGATCGCATTATAACTTCTTGAATCTTAAGAATCACGTTAACAATGGTATAGCGATCTGATATTTTCTGATGGCAATGATTTGAGATGTTCTTACTAAATACAGAAAATATGATTTACGATTCGCGCGGATCTATTTTTTGTCAGAAATCTCCCGTATAGAGGCTGTGTGATTACAAAAAAAGATTGCCTTATTGATTTATGGGCTATAGATATCAATCGTCATGTACATGAAAAAAAAGACGTTCCGAGAAAACGGGACTAACAAAGTTTTCCCTCAAGCCCTTGGCCTTGCACTTAATCCATGGCTCATCTACATGTGCTGTGGTATAAGTTTGTCTGTTAACTGCTGAGGTGTCGATTCTCAATGCACTCGCCCTAGGTCTTTTTTCTTGACTCATCTCTAGGATATCCCTTTTTTCTGCTCAGTGCAGCTATCAGGTAACCAATTTCCGCTTCACTTAATACTGTTTTTAAACAGCAGGAGATATTCTATATATAAGCCATGGCTTACAATATTCAATTAATATCTTTAATTATTGATTTTACAGTTTATCAGTAACACTGAGAACGATACAGACAAGTTTAACATGCGATTTAATCATGCAGTTAAATACAAAGATTTGCATTTGAGAAATACATTTACGATGTTTTCGTAAGAGGTTTCTATACAATCTATTCATATAACAATATTCACTCAAGGCCTAATACCCTACATGGTAAGGCCTTTGCAGCAACCTGCGGATGATCGTGACTGACTTTGCCCGATTTCCTCCCATAACAATGCTGGCCGTCGTCGTATAAGTGAAATACTCTTGTGTACGGCGTATAACATTAATAAAATAAATAAATAAATCAAGGGCACTCAATAAATATTCCAAGCACTCATTGCGCGAGAACTGCGTTGAAAATAAACATGTCTCAAGCAAGTTCTAGAAGATGTTAACGTTTTCCCTCTCTCTCTCTCCCTGTCACCAAACTGACTGTATGTGTTACCTGACATTAACCATGACTGTTACTAGATCAGTTATCTGTCACACTCCCGTTGTTTTATACGCACATTGCATTACTTTATATTCAAGCATCTGTTTACGATTTGATGCATAACACATGCTGTCTAGACGTGCATGATAGGATTTAATTTTTCATTAATAACTGTTTGTGTGATGGGCAAGACGTAATTGAAAAACTTCATTTCGTGCCTGTATACTGTACATGGATGTAGGTGTTTTATATAGGAACAAAATGTGACACATTTATGAGGAATGCTGGCGTCATAGTGGGCTCTGCCTTCCCGTAACTCTTCATGGAGACTTAATTATTGATGACATTGCGTGAGGTAACATGTAAGTCACTGAGTGATTGAATGAAGGCTATATAGGCAGGGTTTCATCCGTGTCAGAACATGTTAGAACCTAGGCCCAGTTGTTTGAAAGCACATTGGTCAATACAGGTATTAAGTCATATTTTCCATTTATACAATTTTTGGGGCTAAGTACAAAAGTGAAGACTTGGCTTAAGGTTAAGTCTAGTATTAAGTCTTCAGTCAGTTATGAACAACCGTGCGCGGGAAACTATTTTCTCGACATGAGAAAGGCAACTTCTAATATCAGGAAAAATGCGTGACGTAGACAGACGCTTTTAGAATGCCCTAAAATACACAAACATCGGTTACAATTCAAAACTCACGTTTAAAGTAATTCTTATGTACAATATCCTTGTCTGTTTAAAATATGTTTTAAATATTTAACGACAATATCGCCAGGTATAAGCTCTCGCGAATTAGAAATACAGTCATCAATTAAACAGAACTCATTTGGGGACATAGTCCCAATGAAGGGCAAGCTAGCTTGCTCAGTTTCAAAAATCAGTTACTACTGATTCAAAATAAATTAAAAATTTGTCTAGTTTTTGTATTTGTAGAACTAAGGAGAAAATTGTAATTATCAGGCCTTTTTTTGGAAAAAGATAATTTTTTCGCCAGTTTTGAAAATTTTACTGTCCAGGTGATAGTTTACTATTTCAGCTAAAATGCGCTCCCATGGGTTTTTAAAATTTGTCTTACATTTTTTTGAGTGATCATTTAAACTTAAAATTATATTTTTTTTATTAAATTTAAGGTATTTAAATTTTGTTTTTGGTTTTCATTTTTAAGACGGTGAGAGATAGGTAAGAAAATAGAGAATCAAAATAAAAAACATTTCCGGCCTGAGAAGGTTCTACTATACCTAAAGCTTAATTATAAATCATCAAAAACTATAGTTTCTACAAAATACCTTGCACTGGGTGTTTTAAATTACCTGTTTAACAGAACTGTAAATTTTAAGGGGCGAGGGAATTTTGGAGGATGTACTACAAAACCGGCATAAATCTCCATGGTGATGATCAATTGTCAGCATTAATAATACACAAATACAATCAGCGTTATGATTTCATTCATCCATAAAATGTAGGGAGCACATGGCGTTAAACAACGATCAAATGAATAAATCATCAGACATATAGCATCGTCATTAACGTCCCATTAAATGTTCCCACACGTCACGCTACATGCCTAATTAGTCAGCATTTTCACCTTTCACAAGCCACAAATCTAGCCGTCCTATTGGTGTATCTTAACTACTACTCGTTACTGAGCACGGGTCAAACAAATATACATTATATATATGTAGCCTGTTTGGGGCCATGCTCAAGCCATAAAACTTCGTTTATCCCTTTTCTTGTAAATGTGTCGCGAAGCTCGCTGTATGCATGCCTAAATTGAAATTCTCTGGGGGCAAGTTTTTTTGAGGTAGGAGCTACAGAGGACTTGATTTATATTATGTTCTGCATGTGGTCGATCCTCGTGCGTATATATACCCTCGCCGTGACAGAGCGCTCAGCTGGGGGATACACTGTTTCTCATGTCCTCGCTCTACACACACGCTGTAACCTATATCACATGTTATGTTTTCAGACATGCGAACGCTGCACGGTTTTATAATGATTTTGTCGCGGTATATAGGTATCAACATAAACGTTTGATTACTTTTGAACGTGTGTACGTCACCTTTGTGACACCAATAGGGCCCACACATGCACGCGGACATGACAGTTTCTATATCGGGGCAGTATTGCGTACAGGTAGACATGGGGAAAGCATCTTCCTACATATGCAGGTCTTACATATCAAAATACGCATAACAGATTTTAGCATGCGCTGTCACAAGAGGTTAATTTATCTGTCTGTCTGTCTCATATTTCCAGACATCATTTTTCACCGTTGAAAAACCCTATTAATAAGTAAATTATCTTTATCAGAGTAATTAAGCTTTACAATGCACTTTAAAAACAACTGAGTGCAAATTTGAACTTGCACAATGACATTTGTCTCACATAAATACGCATTTAACTCTCCCATATTAACGTCATGGATAGCTTCGGCGGCCTCGTGATCAGGAGAAATGGAGTCGGATCATGCCAAAGACTTAGTAAAGGTCCCTGTTGCACCCTCGCTCGGTTAGAGCAAGGAAACAAGATAGGATGGCCCAGTATAAGGTGACTGGATGGGTGTCTTCCGCATAATACTTCTGTGGCGACGGCAATTTGACGGTATGGAGTCGCCCTGCCACAAGATATAGTATATGTTCACACACCTATTGACTCCTCGTCGTGACTGTAAAATTGTTAAATACGACGTAAAACCCCATACATACATACATACATACATACATACATACATACATACATACATACATACATACATATATTACCGTTATGAACACATATTGATTGCTGGCGGCAATGCAACGGCCTTTGTTTATCAACTTATCTTGTCTTTTGCCTCTGTGCAGCTTTCATCGAACTGCAATTTTCGGACAGCCTTCGGCTTGCCTGTGTTGTCTTTGGAAAATGTCACGCATCTATATTGATATCCACGGTTATGAAATGTAACAGTGACATGAATGACTCAGATAATTAACCTGGAAGACATCACCCTTTTTTTACGGATAAAAAGTATAACATTAAATCATAGAACTGAACTGTATTTCTGGGTTCGTCACTTTCATATATTTGCCACAAGTCTGGCACTCCAGTTTCCGCCATAAAACCATAAAAAATGGACGCCATTGTGTGAAAGTGCACAGTTTTTGAACATGGCTTTAAACATCAATAAATAAATAAATAAAAAATAAACAAATAAATAACACCATTCCCTTGATGTCGTGAAGCTTTAATATATTTTAGAAGAGTAATCCAAACAGCTCTAGCCTGTCGCAAATTAGGTGAAAACTGAAAACTTTTCTATCCTCAGAGTTGACAGTATATAAATATCCTCAGAGTTGACAGTATATAAATATCTTCAGAGTTGACAGTATATAAATATCCTCAGAGTTGACAGTATATAAATATCCTCAGAGTTGACAGCATATAAACATCTTCAGAGTTGACAGTATATAAATATCCTCAGAGCTGACAGTATATAAACATCTTCAGAGTTGACAGTATATAAATATCCTCAGAGCTGACAGTATATAAATATCCTCAGAGTTGACAGTATATAAATATCTTCAGAGTTGACAGTATATAAATATCCTCAGAGTTGACAGTATATAAACATCTTCAGAGTTGACAGTATATAAACATCTTCAGAGTTGACAGTATATAAATATCCTCAGAGCTGACAGTATATAAACATCTTCAGAGTTGACAGTATATAAATATCCTCAGAGCTGACAGTATATAAATATCCTCAGAGCTGACAGTATATAGACATCTTCAGAGTTGACAGTATATAAATATCCTCAGAGTTGACAGTATATAAACATCTTCAGAGTTGACAGTATATAAATATCCTCAGAGCTGACAGTATATAAACATCTTCAGAGTTGACAGTATATAAATATCCTCAGAGCTGACAGTATATAAATATCCTCAGAGCTGACAGTATATAGACATCTTCAGAGTTGACAGTATATAAATATCCTCAGAGTTGACAGTATATAAACATCTTCAGAGTTGACAGTATATAAATATCCTCAGAGCTGACAGTATATAAACATCTTCAGAGCTGACAGTATATAAATATCCTCAGAGCTGACAGCATATAAACATCTTCAGAGTTGACAGTATATAAATATCCTCAGAGTTGACAGTATACAAATATCCTCAGAGCTGACAGCATATAAACATCTTCAGAGTTGACAGTATATAAACATCTTCAGAGTTGGCAGTATATAAATATCCTCAGAGTGTCTGGACAAATCAGGCTATTATATACCTTTAAAGCATATTAAATGTGTTAACATCTGTCTCCACAGGTACATGCATTTACAATTGTTAAGAATTCCAAATGAATGTAGGTTTAGAAACCAGTTAACACATATTAACAACATATTTTAACATCTAAATATTTCAGTCCTGTGCACAGAATAAAAGCTTAGAAAAATATTTTAATTAAACAATTTAAGATCTGTATCGAACAAAGTACACAGTGTGCCTGGAATTTTGATGACATACACTATAGTAGAAGTCTGCATTCATTGCATTTGTTAGGTAATTCATGTTTCCAATATTAATAAAATGTTTCACGTTACTCCCGTATAATGTTCTCGAAGCCACTTATTTTTCTCCTTGACCAAAAACTGCTGACGTGAAGTCACCTTGGAGATAACCTTTTGGAATCTGTCATTGAGAACCTGCAACAGGTGCCTGTACTTATACCATTGTAGAGCACTTGTGTCTTGACTGAACGCGCGCTGGTGCAATGTCGTCTCCAAACAGTCCAGGGGAACAGGATCATAGTCGTCGTGGAATTTATTGGCGAACAATTCGTGACGATCCTTGAGCCAAGGCAAGTCACCTGACCCAAACACACAGACACTTCTCACCACCTTCCCTTGGCAATAGTCAGCGTCAAAAGTCCAAATAACTGCTTTAGCCATGTGGAAGCCGTCTGCGCGTCGTACTTCAACACTATAGCCACCCGGTGCCCACGGCAGACTGTTCAGCGTTGACCACACGATTTCCTCGGACGGTGTAATATCACGTGACCAATTTACGAAAAGCTGAGCGAAATTATCTTCCAGTAAAAAATCCACAAACGGTCGACTGAATATGCCGTAAGTGCTGCCCTTCCGAAAATATAAATTATAAGGAAACGGCTCTTTGGTTTCGTTCGTAGTTATAAGATTTCGGTCAACAATTTTGGTCTTCCGCATTAAATGCTTCCATCTGAATTGTGTTAGCATGTAGTTTTCTATGTCATTTTGGCCCTGCAGCTGCTTCAAGATCTGTACCATTTCCAGGTTTGTCTTCAGAGGGAAATCTTGCCCTGATAAGTTAATGTAATATTTCCAGGTTTTTTCTTTTGCACGACATAGCTTCATAAGCTCCAGTTCCACTTTGACGTGCGCAGATGACGCGTAGATCAAATTGATCGGATGTCGAATAATATGGACGTTTTTGAAACAATTTCCGATTTGGTTGATAATCACGTGAACGTTTTCGTCTGTTTTCTTGTCTACGTGGATGCAGTAAGTGTTGTGAGACCGGTATACTGTTCGTAACAATTGCTCTACTTGTCTAGCATTTACGTGCACTTTAATAGAGAAAGCAATTGGAAAGTCGAGCTCCTCACGCGTTATGGGAGCCATTCCGTAACCGTGGGCCAAACGGAGCAGACTACAGTTTCTGACAATGTTTTCTAACCGACATTCTTTGGGAACTTGAACGACGTTAGGGAGGGTCGTTGTGTTTTCTCCTCGGTACAGCGCCTTGCAATCGACAATTTTCCTTGGCTGTGGTTTACAGACGTTCTGAGTTTTTGTCAGCTGGGTGCCAGAACCTGTCATTGGTGTGTTGCTGCTTGTGAGGGCGACCGTGTCCCTCCTGGATAATGACTGGTCCTCCTCCAAGTACGGACGACCGCATGTCGTTAGTAGACATACATCCATGTTGTGAATGGTCAGTAAAAGAACAGTCAGTGCCAACAGACCGAAGGCGAGCCATTTCGATTTCCAAAACACGGGCATGGCACTTGTAGAGTGCTACATACCCATCCCTTTCCGGATTCCTAACGACAGTCCACCGCAGCACTTGTCATTTTATTCGGGAGAGCGTTTCTCTAGGACGACCGCATTAGAATCAAGGGTATAATGAAAAGGATATAAAGCTTAAAAGCGGCGTTTACTGCTGATGTATACAGGAGTGTCGCTTACCAGCATCTAAAGTGAAGGAATGGCTCACTGGGTGTCATACAGACAGCATACAGGTTGTGTAGGCCTGTGTTCCGAACTGCACTTAAGTTACGAAGCACAGAGATTATACTTAATCCTGGAGCTAGGAATATTCTTCCCATTCCTCACCTGTAATTCGTGCGGTAGCCTGTGCCAGTTCGCTCTGCTGTGACAGTTTATATAGGTATCCCTGTGGTTACCAGTGTTGTCAAACCTGGCCCCTCCCCGCTGCACATTTTGTCATGATACTGGCCCGCGGCTGTAAGCTGTCAGCCGCAAAAATATTACCTCTCTGAAAACTGCGCTACTTCTCCTAAAGAACCACGAGACTATAGATCGGCTATATAGTATATAAATATACTACATATAAATATATCTTTTATATAAATATATATTTTAGCCTAAGCAAATTCAACCGTCTAGAATTTTTTTTTGAGTAACCGGTATATGGTCTCTTTTCCCAGATAAACAAACCACGTGATTAATACATTAGCACATGCCATTTCAAAGTGATTTAGCCTGTCCTTATTAGATCTCCCCGAACACTGAGGGCAGTATACAGTTTTACTTAGGCTTTTTAAGGGTTAGGCTATTTCAAAAAAGTCGGTGATGGTGTCAGTGATAGTAACGGGCCAGCAGTTACCAGTGCCCCGGAGGGCGGGATTGTTGAAATCGGTCACTGAGCTGTCTGCACAGGTTTGGGCATATAATCATCCGTGCTTATTTTTAAAACCTGATTTTGATTTATGTATTTTATATTGTGGAGATTGTACGGCATGATCTCCACTATGACAGTTTCAGAGTCAGTTAAGTTACACCCCATATGCAGAAAATGCGCGAAATTATGCAGCATTGAATGAACAAATGACATGAGTAAAGGTCCGAATCACCCACTGAATGTATAGGAACTAAGAAATTCTGTATACGATCACAATATTTCAAGTTTACAACATTTCTAAAAGTTTTTTTGTTAAAGCCAACACACACACATATCTCTTTCTTACCATAGAAATCGGGATCATTTGCCAATTGCATACAATATTATATGAAGCTGGCCAATCAGCGTATATACTACATGTATAACCTTGCGTATGTAAAACCCACGTCATTTTACCGCAGCAAATACGGCCGATTAAACCTCACAAATCACATTCTATCACAATATTTCGACATTGTCCATTTTAACCATCAGAGACATATGTGACTATATAAACAACTTTGAAATCCATACATAGTTCATTCCATTAGCGCGCTAGCGCAGCGTAATGACCCAGGAGCCTCTCACCAATGCGGTCGCTGTGAGTTCAAGTTCAGCTCATGCTGGCTTCCTCTCCAGCCGTAAGTGGGAAGGTCTGCCAGCAACCTGCGGATGGTCGTGGGTTTCCCCCGGTCTGTGCCCGGTTTCCACCCACCATAATGCTGGCCGCCGTCGTATAAGTGAAAGATTCTTGAGTACGGCGTAAAACACCAATCAAAAAAAAAAAATCATTCCATTAGCATCAAACATGCATGTTTTATCCATTTATGACCTTTCAGACCAGCATGGGTGTCTCACAACTGAAGTTGATACAACAGGTATGGCAATTTGGTTTTGTTCTACCATCGAGTATCATTGTCCAGAAACTAATCATTCTAGTTTTAATCATTATTTCGGAAGGGTATTATCCTTCAAAACCATGTAACATAGGTTGACATTGCGTGTTTTCGGAAATGTGTGCTTAATCAAACTTCCATATTTCACATGCAAATATAAAAGAACGGGAAAGATCATCTCACTGAGTTCATGATCCGGAGTATTAAAGGTTAAGACAGTGTCTGACTGATACTTATCCCAATGAAACTATTCAAAGTATTTTGAACCTGCATGATTTTTTTAACCCAATACAAGTTAGTGAAACTTGATCTCGTCAGTATCCACTCGGCCGCCATTATCTAGAATAACAGAATGACGTCACATTTACTCACATTCTCTAACATCGGAGGTATTATCCGTATGATCAACGATATAACTAGTTTGCATGGCAGATAAATTTGTGGACATTGGACATTATTCCTATATATCACCGTCTGATCTCCTCGTGCACTCCTACCAGTGCAGTTGGGAGGCCTTTACCTATCAGCTTCCCCTGCAACCCAGTTCAAATTGTCTGCAGATGCACTGACAAGTTTCCTGATTCGAGTGGTGATCTCCGGAAGGGATGTACTCGTGATGTACTGGATGTGCTTGGCGGCACTGGGTGATAGCACATCGAAAAAGTAAAGTATAGCACTTTTAAAAACCTTGACCATCCTACTTTCGTCCCTTGACACTCAGCACTGAGAGATTACAGCACGGAAAGAAGACTGGTAAGAAGAATGGTATCAGTATAATGTGATTGTGGGGTGTCATGTCTGGTGTCTTCGGCATGCTATACTTCAACGGCGGCAGCACTTTGGCACTGACTCCCCTGTCACAAGAAGACACAGTATATGTACACACACCTAATGACTCCTCGTCATAATATGACCGATAAATTTTGAAAGGTGGAGAAAGCATAAAAATGACACAAAGTTCAGATGAAAGCGTGTGAAAAGTTATTTCTAAATGTGGCCTTCAATATTTTTCCCGATTTTTCGGAGAGAAAAAGACACTTGAAAATAATATTTGTATGGTGGGTATTTGGGGCCACCTTTTGGTATTTATAGTCTTTGTTTAATAATGTCATAAATGAGGATATAACGCAGGTTTAATAAATATTTATGCACTAGAATTTGTTCTTTTCAGCTAACAAATTTATTAAACCTCAATTTGGATCATATTTATATTTTTAATATGTTCATAAAATTGTCATAATTTAGGTTAAATGCATATGTTTCTATATAAACAACAAAGTTACATTCAAATAAATTTATTAGACAAGCATCACATCCTTATTTAGAACATTATTATGCAACGAGAAATACCAAAAGTTGGTCCCAAATACCCACCATACAAAAATATTTTCAAATACCCTTTTCTCTTGAAAAAAAATCCAAAAAAATATTAAAGGAGAAGAAAACTTAAAACGATGAGACTATAGCCTGAAAAGAACACATTTTTTCTATCTGGTGGCTCCTGTTGCATAATTAAAGTCTGGAACACGTAAAGTCTGAAAACGGCAAAGCTGACATAAATCGCTGAGTTCATCGCGTCCTCCATCTTTAGCACCATGTAATTTATGTTCGGGTCTCTCAGCCAATGAGAGTTGTTAAAACTTCGTCGGTTTCCGACGGCAATTCTTCTCTTAACACAGAAAACTTCAGGACTAGTTCTTAGGCAAAATGGAGTCGCCCACAGCGGATTTTGGCGCTGACTTTATTTATAATTTATCAACTTGAGGTACATATTAGAATTTTTTCTTATGGCATGCACCTGCGGGAAAATGCATATTCTTTTCATTGGTATTTGTGTGATATTTTAATTTTCTTCTCCTTTAAAGATCATATTTGCAAATAAGTTTTGACGCTCTTTCATCTGATTTGGGCATGATTTTTACGTTTTCTTCTCCTTTAAATACGACGTAAAATCCAAAGCATACATAGAGGATATTGAACAGCGAAGAACCAATATCATAACTATTTTTCAAGTGAGAGGTGAAAATGATAACTCACGAAACGTGAACCAATATTGTATTTATTATTTATATCTGGACAGTATCGTGACTTTGTGTATTTGAAGAAGTTCAAGCAATGTATATAGCTGTAGGCCATCACAGACTTGTGTATAAAACGTGATGTTGTACATGACGTCTTGTGTGACGTCATACATTGTTGCCCCATAAGCTCATGATGAACATGTATTTTGACATTATTCCCTTCAGCTCAGAGTGGGACGTTAGAAAACAAAATGTTTATTTTTGACGCCATGGCTCGGGGTGTGTAATAACAACAGTGATATCTAACTCTAGCCAGTTCACTTTTATCAGTGAAAGAAATCCTGACATTTCGCCTAAATAATAATAAATACATATATTCTTATTCGGTGAAATCACATCGCAAAAATACAATATTGTACTTTTTAGAAAACTTGACCGTCCTGTATATCCTTTTTGGAAATATAGGCCTACGGTTTAACCAAATGCTGTCTCATCATTTAATAACTGGGAGTTTTCTACGAAGAATGTTATTTATCTTTGAAAAACTTATACCTTGATACTTCTGTAGGTGCCAATCATAAATATTTCCATTCCCTAGTTCCATGCACATCGAAAATGAAAAACGTATGATGGTAACGCAGCATTTTGAGTAGTTCTAGACCAGTGACGTCTAAAAAACTGCAGTTAACATCACTGCATTTTTTTTACCTATTTTTGCGTAAACCATGGTGCTAGCGAGCGTGTAAATTGTTACTATTCATGCATTTACATGAACAGTTAGAACAAAAACCCTGACTGAGGTAAACTGACAAGAGGTTGTAATTCAGCGGTTACTCTGGTTTTACTGTATGCTGTATATACGTATATATAACAGCCCAGCTCCTGAAATACTCTTTATGCCCAGTACTGAACTGTTGACAGCATAATACAGCATGACATAATGGAATCTTGGTTGACCTTCCTCAGGGTTCCATAAGCTTAAACAATAAAGGGACTGTACACAGAAGGTGACGGCCCTTTTTGTGACTGGCCCCGCCTGTCCTGTCAGTGCGCTTTTTTTTTTTTTTTGCTGCTAGTCTGCCGTTTTTGGTGTACAGGTGCATGCTTGGTATCAAAATGCTGGAAACGGCCTAAGCTTTGGGAAGGTATGAGTTTTACTGATGAAAGTTTGAAATTCTGGGCGAGAGGGCACAAGGAGATAGGTAGTGATGAGGCTGCGATTGACGTCTCCTTGGCGTTGCTAGGCACACCCCCCAGCTGCCGGAATAGAAAGGTCCAGATTTTGATGGTAAACCCATGTCAAGATTTTAATGGCTTCTTTCTCTCCAAAGCACCAAAGCTTATTGGCCACGGAATGTTTGGGGCTGAGCTACAGTGCTAAACGTTAACATTGTCGCTTATGGAAAATTAACGGGGGTCTGTGTCCTTGTAGTCGACGTCTTCAGATCTCGCGAGGTTTAAACAACCCATACTTTAGTCCCACAACATTGTAGGCTATATTTATTTATTTATTTATTTGATTGGTGTTTTACGCCGTACTCAAGAATATTTCACTTATTCTTTTGTAGTGTATAAGTCTGGTTATGGTTCAGTCTGACTGGTGGTACAGAAAAGGAAGGCCGAGATTTATGCGGTTCGTTTGTGTTATTTATTCAGTATGTTTAAAACTTCAAAAATTATTCCAAAGCTTTTAAACTCATTTGTAAAGCTTTATAAATGATTTTTTAAACCCTTGAAAATGATTTGTAAAGCTTCGAAAATAGCGTATACTGATAGCTTTAGAAATGATTTTTAAAGCATTTTATAAGAACAGCAGTGTCGGTAAAACACAGACTGCTCCCCGAGAATTAAGTCCGAACTGAGATCATGGGATGCTGTAGCCTAATTCAAAGCATAAGTGCGTTCAAAACAGGATAGAAGAGGTACTTTTCATGTTATTAAACCTTAATACAAATGTCGAGAGTTGTAGAAGTCTACTCGTAGTGAAGAAGGCGAAGTAAAATCAAAGTGCGATTAAGTCTTTGTAGTCCTGATCGGCACGTTTTTCGAGAGCGAATGCTATTATGTGTATTTTAGAGTTTGGGCTTTTTACGTTGATAGCCTCCCATTTTTGGTGTACGGGTGCTGATTGATATTAAAATAATGGAAATTGTCTAAATTTTGGGCAGGTATGATGAAAAATTGAAATTCTGGGCGAGAGGACACAATCTGTTTCTTTGGCGAGAGGACACAAGGAGGCATGTGGTGATGAGTCTGAGAGTGACGTCCCCATGATGTTGATAGGCACGTACCCTCCACTCCTGCTGGCATAGAAAGAACCTGATTTTGACGGTCAGCCTATGTTAAGATTTTTATTGCTTTTATGGCACGGTGTGTCCCAGTACTGTTACGGAACGTTTGGGACCAGTTGCAACACGAAAATTTAACATTGTCGCTTTAATAGGGAAAATTAATCGGTGTCTGCGGCCAGTTCAACCCGTGACTTTTTCGTATATAGTGAGTGAGTGAGGTTTAACGTCGTACTCATCAATTTTTCAGTCATATGACGACGAAAGAATCCTTAGTGTGTATGTAATGTGCCTTCTTGTCGCAGGGCGGATTTCCACCACTCCTTTATCTAGTGCTGCTTCACTGAGACGACTCACCGAAGACAAGTAAGTTGCCCCGCCGGAGCCATTATACTGATATGGGTCAACCAGTCGTTGCACTATCTCCTTCATGCTGAACGCCAAGCGATGAAGTTACAACTTCCTATTTTGAAGTCTTAGGTGTAAGTCGACCCAGAATTGATCGCAGGCGACACGTGCAAGGGACGAATCACAAAATTGGTGAGGAGAAGAAGAATAATAATCCTAACGATTTCAACTGGGATTCAGGTCTGAATGGCTTGAGCCCCTAATTGTGTGTTATATTAATAGAATATGGCTTCACTTAATTCGGCCCAGAATTTAGGACGGTCCATTTAGATAATGGGCGTCGTATCAAAGTAATGATACCAGTTTAGAGCAAACATACATACATACATACATACATACATACATACATATATTAGTTTACATGGCGATCACTGTGTAGAGCAAAGGCCGCTATTAAAATATTCAAGGCTTAGGGCCCACAATTGGGCTACGCATGCATAGTCCATAAATGCCCTCTACGTAAAGCGCGTACATGTAATAACACAGGGGTACCCATGATCATCAAGACGGGGCCCTCAGGTCAAGGGTTTTGTCGAGCAACCGCTAGGCTAGAGATCTGCGATCACCTTAATGACAAAACTTGCCAAAGGTTATATCCAGCCTGGGGTGATCGAGTGGAGAATTTTTACTCTGGGGGTTAGCGTGAACGCTCACCCCTGTCATGAATCAAAACGTAGGGGAATTCTAGAAGGTGACCTTCAACCGAATTGTTGTGTACGCTGAGTGGAAACCTATCCAGTTAAACAAAAATTATACAAGCTAAAAGAAAAAGCAGACAAATTTTGTTTAAGTGTATATAACTGCTTAGTTTACAGAAATACTTTTAATATCACGGAAAAATAGTGGCAGGTTTCATAACAAGCGCAAAAATGGCTATTATTCAGTACCAAACATGCCGAGACCCACAAGTCGTATTCGGGTATACACATTATTATACCGTCCGAACACAAGCCAATCGTTACAGGGGCAGTTGTAATCTTCAACATAAATCCCACGGGCGAGCACCTTGATGAGTTATTACAAGGCTTCTTATTTGCGATTATACAAAGCGAAGATCTGGCGAGGTGTCAATGTTTCAGGAAGTAGGCTGGGATGATCGGGGGCAGAATGTTTATTCAGGGCATCAGCGTAAACGCTCACCATCGAATCCAAGGAAAACCAGTGAACTAGCAGCGTGAGGGAAGAGAAGATTTGGCGCTCACTGGTGGCCTTACAATCTGCTTTTTACCGATTCCTCTGCTATAGCATTTCTGCACACTATGCCGGTAGCCTGCGTATGTGGATTTTTCGACAAAGAGGCGCGGCCGCTATGCAGCATGAGTGACAACATTCATATGAGCAACTCGAAATATCTGACTAATGAAACGAACGCTGGTTTCTTCATGCTCTGTCCCGATTCCAAACATCCATAAAGCTGTAACAACCTTTATAATAAATAATAGTAGTCTAAATTTTACACTATAAAAAAAATCAAAAACAAAAAAACAAAAATCAAAAAAAAAAAAAGCAAAAAAAAAAAAAAAACAAACAAACAAAAAAAACAACACTATTAAACAAATAAATAATAACAACAAGCAGGTAGCATCTTTTTACGGAGCACAGATGTGCATTTTTAAAAATATTGACATCATTGCATTGTTTGCTGGCAAGAAAAAGTATCCTCATACTCTATGACGTTACAGAATGACGTTAAACCCCAAGCACTCGCTCACTCACTCTATGACGTTACATAACATGCCTGCCGTGGTGAAAGTTCTGTCTGACACACAGGTTCCACACATTCTTCGATTCCTGTTCATTTTTAATTTCCAGGGTTGGCACAATTACCATCTTTATACTCCGACTATTGTCTTTTTTACTTTGAAAGATTGCCGTTTTTTTCTGTTCGCCACCCAGGTTATTATGTCCGTATTATCTAATCCGTCCTAATATTCGTGATTATTTGCCTATTTAGGAACATTTCCTGAGATTCTAGCATAAATGTTGGAACTGAATAACTAGAAATGTCATTAAATATCATTCCATTGATTGGTTTATGATCGTAGGTGAGTAGTGAATACCATCAGGTAATTGATTTCTTCGTTAACGGTGTAGACCTTTGTGAAAATATAAATTAAACATATGAAGTCTTGTTTCGGCCTTCGCTGGCTCCCATTGTTATGGCACGTGCTCGCTGTCATCACCAGGCACTTGACCAATGAGATCGCGTGTTTTAGTCCACCTCTCGCTATTTCTGCTGCGACTTGTAGTCAAGATGTTTATCAGGAACATAACGAAGGTGGGTGGTTTATAGGGGCTGTTTCTTCCAGCTGTTAGCTTGACTGCCGTCATATAAGTGGCACGCGGCGTTAAATGCCTGTCAATAAATACAAACACTGCAAACTGACACACCCAAACCGAAAATGTCCAGGGGAGGTAACTCCTCGAATTTATTACGAAGAAGGTTGTAGCAGGGCTTATGGCCTGGAGAGTTTTGATTTGCATTTTAAAATATTTTAGTCTTGTTGCGGTTTTTATTCGGGTTTTAAATTTGTCGCCTCATTTGAATTTTTGCTTAAATTTGTTTTTG